>NW_012142523.1:3798746-3887196 GCF_000956105.1 Propithecus coquereli | reverse complement strand
GCAATCTCAAACTCCTGGGGCTCAAGTGATCCTCCTGCCTCAGCCTTCTGAGTAGCTGGGACTACAAGCATGCACCACTACACCTGGCTAATTTTTTTTTTAAGAGATTGGTTCTTGCTATGTTGCCTAGGCTGGTCTTGAACTCCTGGCCTCAAGCAATCCTCCCACTTTGGCTTCCCAAAATGCTAGGATTACAGGTGTGAACCACCACATCCGACCTCTTTTCACTTTGTTTAAGATGATTTATGAACAGAGGTTCTTAACTTTAAAATAGTCAACCTTTAAAATAGTCTTTTCTTTCCTAGCCAGTGCTTTTTTATGCCTTGTTCAAGAAAATCTGCCTAAGCCAAGGTCCAAAAGATATTTACTTATACTTCTGTGATGGTTAATTTTATGTGTCAACTTGACTGGGTCATGGAATGACCACATAGTTGGTTAAATATTATTTCTGGGTGTGTGTGTGTGTGTGTGTGTGTGTGTGTGTGTGTGTGTGTGAGTGTTTCTGAATGAGATTAACATTTGAATTGATAGACTGTGTAGAGCAGGCTGCCTCCCCAGTGTGGATAGGCCTCATCCAATCCATTGAAGGCCTGATTAAATAAAAAGTCTGAGTAAGAAAGAATTCTTTTTCTCTGCCTTTCTTTGAGCTGGGACATTGTTCTTCTCCTACCTTTGAACTTGAACTGGAACTATATTATCAGCTCTCCTGGGTCTCCAGCTTCCTTGTTGCAGATCTTGGGACTTCTTGGCTTTCATAACCATGTGAGCCAATGCCTTATAATAAATTTATCTATCTATCTATACACACACACACACACATACCCTATTGGTTCTGTTTCTCTAAAGAACCCAGACAACTACAACTTCTATTAAGAGTTTCACATTTGACATTTAAATCATTAACCCGACCCAAGTGATGTTGAATTGTGTGTTGTGTGAAGTAGGAATATAATTAATTATTTTTCCAGATGGATGATCATTTTTCCTCCTTTTTCCGCTTATCTGTCATGTCACCTCTGTTATACATCCAAGCTCCCATATAAATCTGTTTTTGAGCTCTGTCTATTGTACTGATCATTTTTTGTCTCTCTGAGCCAGTGCCACATGGTCTTGATGCTTTATCTTCTTAATAAGTCCTGATACTAATAGGGCAAATCACACCTCTTTATTCTTCTTCTTCAGAAGTGTTTAGGTTAATTAATGAGGTTTCTTGGTACCCAGTTTGGAGCTTTTAATACCATTTCAAATTAAAAGCACCCCGAATCATTGAAAAATGGCTATTATCAGGTCTGGTACAGAAAATGTACAAAATGAATTGAAATAATTTCTTTTACTAAAAAGCAAGGAAATTACCAAATATCTCTGGGTTTATGAAGTACCCAGCGGCCAACTTGAAGAGATTACCATTGCCTAAAGTTGGGAAAGATAGAGCATAGTAGAATAATAGCTTCAATGGATTAAAATATAGCAAATATGTTTAAATCCATGAGTTCATACTGATACCAAAGAAAGCCCTTTATTAGTCACCTTTGGGATATGCTAGGGAACCAAATCATTACTTTTATTTTTTATTGAGTTAAAAAAGACACATAGTATAGTACATCTTAAATGTATAGATCTTAATGTATATAACCTAAAGTACAATCTTAAATCTATTGATTGATGAAAATTTGCACTTATATACATCTATGTAACCATCACTCAAAAGAATACGTAGAACAGTGTTTCTCAAACCTTAATGTGCACGTGAATTACTTGGTGAATTTGTTAAAATGCAGATTCCGATTTAGTAGATCTATGGTGGAACCTCAGATTCTGTATTTCTTTTTTTTTTTTTTTTTTGAGACAGAGTCTCACTCTTTTGCCTGGGCTAGAGTGAGTGCCATGGCATCAGCCTAGCTCACAGCAATCTCACACTCCTGGGCTCAAGCAATCCTTCTGCCTCAGCCTCCCGAGTAGCTGGGACTACGGGCATGCGCCACCACGCCCGGCTAATTTTTTTCTATTTTCTATTTTTAGTAGAGACGGGGTCTCGCTCTTGCTCAGGCCAGTTTCGAACTCCTGAGCTCAAACAATCCACGCGCCTCGGCCTCCCAGAGTGCTAGGATTACAGGCGTGAGCCACCGCGCCCGGCCGGATTCTGTATTTCTAACGAGCTCCCAGGTTATGCTGATGTTGTCGGTCTATGGACCACATCCTTTGAGAGGCAAGGGTATAGAATTCTTTTATGTTGTAGCATGCGGCAGTAGCTTGTTCTTTTTTATCATTTCATGATTTTCCATTGTATCAATATTTCACAATTTATTTACTTATTTTCCCCATTGATGAACATTTTGTTGTTTTAGTTTGGGGTTATTATGAATTAAGTTGCTATGGAAATTCTTGTACATGTCTTTTGGTGGACATATGAACTTATTTGGGGGAATACATATCTAGGAATAGAATTTCTGGGTCATGGGGTAGGCATATGCTTAGCTTTAGCAGATACTGCCAAACAATTTTCCAAAATGGTTGTACCATCATTACACTTTTACCAGCAATGTATCCATTGTTCCACATTTCACCAACTCTTGGTATTGTTTTTTTGTTTGTTTGTTTTTTGTTTTTCTTTTTTTAAAGAGACGGGAATCTCCCTATGTTGACCAGGCTGGTCTCAAACTCCTGGCCTCAAATGTGATCCTCCTACTTCAGCCTCCTGAGTAGCTGGAATTACAGGCATAAGCTATCACACCAGCTGTTGATCTTTTTTAATCGTAGCATTTTGTTGAGTGTGTGATGGTATCCTGTTGAAGTTTTAGATTTAATTTCCTTCATGAATAATAAAGTTGAACACCTTTTCATTTGCTTATTGGCCAGTTTTTTGCCCAAAAAAAATTTTGGCTTATTAATGGGTACAATGCTCATCATTCGAGTGATGGATACACTAAGACCCTAGACTTCACCAGTATGTAATTTATCCATGTAACAAAACTGCATTTGTATCCCTTAAATTTATACAAATAAAAATTTTAAAAACATTTTTGCCTTGTTTCTTACTATTTGTAGGGATTCTTTAGATATTCTGGATATGAATTCTTTGTTGGATATGTATTATGCAAATATATTCTTCCAGAGTGTGCTTTTTCACACTCTTAATGGTGTCTTTTGATGAATATAAGTCTTTAATTTTAACAAAATTCATTTTGTCAATATTTTCTTACTTACATTTGATTCTTTAAAATGATAAAATATGGACAAACCTCTGGCAATGTGAATCAAGAAAAATGAGAGAAGGTACAAATCAATATTATAAAGATGACATAATTACAGATGAAGCAGAGATTTAAGCGATAAGGGAATTTTTATCAACAACTTTATGGCAATACATTTGAAAACTTAGATAAAATAGACATATCCTTTAAAAATATAACTTATTAGAAGTGGCTCAAAAAAAAAATAGCCTGAACTAGCCCTTTAAATAGTCTTGTTAAGGAGATAGAAGCAATTGTAAAAAAAAAAAAATCATTTCAGAAAGAAAACACTAGTTGTACAGATGTGTTTCACCAAACTTGCAAATATCAGATCCTTCCAATCTTACACAAACTTTTTCAGAGCAAGGAAAAGAGGTAATACTCCCCCAACTCATTATATGAGGCTAGAACACTCTAGATACCAAATCCTAGCTAACAAAGAGAGGAAAATGACAGGCTCATTTTACATATAAATATAGACGCAAAAATCCAAAACAAAATATTAGCAGATTGAATCTGATGATATGTATAAAATAAACCATAATACTCCATGATTAAGTTGGGTTTATCCCTGGAAAGTAAAATATAATGTCCGGAAAAGCTCTAAATGTAACTGATCACATAATATGACCATGTCCAAAGATGAAGAAACAGTCTTTGATAAAATTCAACATACATTTGATTAAAATTCTTAGTAAATTAGAAATAAAGGGGAACTTCCTTTACCTAATCAAGAGCGGTCTTCATAAATCCTACAATAAATATCATCCTAAAGAAGAAATGTCAGAAGCATTAAAGTTACGAACATGACAACTATACCCACCATCACCGCTTCTAACATTGTACTCAGAACCCCTCCAGCACAAGACAAGAAAAATAAGCCAAAGGCAGCAAGATTATTTTTTTCTCTAATCATAGTTATTTTATATTCTGTGTCTCCTAATTCTAATAGTGACTTCTTTCCACATGTGTTTCTGCTTTTTTGTTGTATTTACTGGTTGTATCAATTAGGGTTCACTGGAGAAACAGAACCAATAGTCTCTATATAGGTATTATATACAGGAGAGGATTTATTATGGGAATTGGCTCACACAGTTATGGAGGCTGAGAAGTCCCACAATATGCTGTCTGAAAGCTGGAAAACCAGGAAAGCCGGGGTGTTATTCAGTTTGAGTCCAAAGGCCTGAAAACTGGGAGCTCTGATGTCCGAGGGCAGGAGACGGATGTTTCAGCTCAAGGAGAAGAGCAAATCTGCCCTTCCTCTGCCATTTTTGTTCTATCTAGGACCTCAGTGGATTGGATGATGCCTGCCCGCATTGGTGAGGGCAAATCTTTGCTCCATCTACTCACTCAAATGCTCATCTCTTTTGGAAACACCCTCACAGACATACCCAGAAATAATGTTTTACCACTATCTGGGTATCCTTTAACCCAGTCAAGTTGACACATAAATTTAACCAAATCATGCTGGTTGTTGTTAATGGTGCTGTGTTTCCTTGTGTGTTCAGTGATATTAACTATGAGTTACTAATTTTCTTTGGGACTATATCTGTAGAAATTATTCGAGGCCTGAGATGAAATCCTCTAACAAAGACTTACATTTACTTCTGCCAGGTACCCGGGGCACTACCAGTCTGGGACAATTTTATACTAAATTCTTGGTTTGCGTTTTTCCAGATTGCCTAGGGAGAGTGGATTTGGCTGCATATCATGCGAGGTCTAACTTGTAGTTATGGATACTCAGGAGGTGACTCTTTCCCCCTACACTCATTACTGTTGCCCAGGTTTAAAACATGTGATTTTGTTGAAATTTCCTTGGGGTGGGGATGGGTGAGTTTTTTTTCCCTAGTTCTCCTGTACATTGAAAGTATAGCCCTTTGTGGTTCTAAGTTTATGCAGGGGAGTATCTGACCATCTTGAGCAGACTCTGGGTTTTATCTTCTTTCTCTCATGCCCTAAGAGATCATGAAAACCAAAGTTAAATTTCATCTGTCAGCAAATGCCCCTGTATCCGTTATTAATTGCCACAATATTGTGGCATAACACACCATACCAAAACTCTGGCTTAAGTTAATAAGCACTTATTATTGCTTAAGAGTCATCAAATTGGCTTAATGGTTTTTCTCATTCATGTGTCTGCAGTCAGCTGTGGTTAGGTAGAAATCTCTGTTGTTCTTGGCTGGACTCTCTCACATGTTTGAGGTGGCTGGACTCTCTCACATGTTTGAGGTCAGCTGGCTATCGGCTGGTCTAGGATGCTCTTAGCTGGGATGATCTGGGTGGCATGGCTCTCTTCCACCTTGTCACTCATCCTCCAGCAGGCTATCTCAGGCTTGTTCTCATAGTGGAGGGAGGAGACCAAGAGAAAGAGTAGAAGTATGCATGTCTCTTAAGGCCTAGGCTTGGAACTGGCACACCATGACTTCTTCCACATTCTATTGGCCAAAGCAAGGCCAGCCAGATTCAAGGGGTGGGAAAATAGAGTCCACCTGTTGATGCAGGGAGTTACAGAATCTCTGTGTCCTTTTCCTTGTGACAAACCCATGTCACAAGGAAAAGGACATGGATTCAAGGAGAAGTGGAGAATTGGTGCCCTTTTTGCAACAAATCTATCACAGCTCCCAAGGCTAAAGTTAGTTTCAGGGCTCTGCTTACTTCTCTGGTTCTGTCTTTACTTAGATTTTGGGTGGAATGATTCTTATTTTCTTGCACATTGATACATTTAAGAAGATTAAAAAATATTTTATCTACCATTTTTTGTCATTTATTATGTTTTCAGCAGGAGGATCAACCAAGGCACCTAGCTTGCCATATTGCTTGATTGACACTTTGATGAGTCTCTGTCTTTGCATATGTATGACTCTCTACCTGAAATTCTCTCTCCCAATCTTTGAAACTCTGCTCAAATGTCTCCTTTGTGCTTCTTTGACTGCCTTCTTCACCTAAGGAGAGCTGGCTATTGCCTCTAGACTCTAAAAGTGTCCTATGTCCACTTCTATTAAGGCATGGAATACAGCAGTCATAATTTACAGAGTCCCTTTGTTCAAAAACTATTAAAAATGTCAAGACAGTGATAGCAGAGCATTAAACCAAGAGTGACTCCATTCTATATGTGGGGCTCTGTACAGCTGCACAGTTCACATTCCCATGAAACTAGCTCTGGTAGTAATTACTGGTTTACATTTCCATCTCCCTTTTTAATTACCGGATAGGTATGAGAGAACACTGTCTAAGGTAAGCCTGTCTGATTAGTCTGTATGCCCCCAAGAGGCTAGCAAGGTGCCACGTACAATCAGTAAATGGTTATTGAATGAACAAATGAAAACTACATAATGTTCTCAATTCTAAAACACACCAAAACTTTGATACCAGCTTTAAGAGAAAAGCAGAAAAACCATATCAAATGTCCCCATTCATTGTAACATGCTTTCTAGTTTCAGAATAGTTCACAACATATACATCTTAGAACTGAGAAAACATGATGTTGTCTTTTAGCATCCTATATGATGGCTGTTCTTATGCACTGTGGAAAGTGTGATGTTTCTTTCAGTTCTAAAGTGGGTTCCTGGGGTCATCTTTCTCTCTTATTTTCTCTGACAGTTGCTCTTGGCTGAACCCTGGGCTGGGAATGGTCTGCAATCTTAGGTCATGACTGAAGAAGGAGTAATGAAGTCGTCTTGTGGGCAGCAGGATAGTTGGTCAATCTGCTAATCTCCCACCAGACTTCTGGGTTTCCCTTGGGAGAAGTGCTCTCCAAGCTCCTTTATGTCATTTATGTCATGTGGCATATTTAAACATCTCCCTGGAGAAAGGAGGGTTCAGCTCCCAGTTCTAGCTCATTTAGACCTGTGGCTTCTACTTTCTGTGCCTCAGTTTCCCCTTTATACAAGGAGGAGAGCGAGTGGCCCCAAAGGGATACAGAGAAGGGAGTTGTTGGGGGGTATTGAATCAGAACAACTCCAGGGTCTGTTCCTAGAGAGATCGATCAACTCCCAAGCCTCCCAAGCCTCCCAAGCCCCCATCTCACCACCCCAAGCTTTTAAGACCAGAAAAGATAGAGGAAGAGGGCTTTAAGGATGCCCACTATCCTCCAACCCTAACTTTTAGCGCCTAAGGCAGTGTTCCCTCTTACCCACCCTGGAAACTCGGAATCCAGAACCAACCCCTCCCCCACATCTTCAGCCTCTCCCCCTGCGGCTTCCCCAACTAGGCCCCCTCCCCCTATTACAGCATTGCTCTGGGCGCCAGGACGGATTCAAGCCAGGGACTGCTGCAGTCAGCTCTCCGCCTTTCTGGGCTCCTGCAGCTTATGTCCAGGCTCTGCAGCCTCCGGCTGTGCTTTGGACAGTCTTTTATCCCTCCCCCACCCTGCCCCCGCATGTCACGACCCCATGCTTAGGGCCCAGAGGTGGGCGGGCACAGTGGGCACGGGTGGGGGCCCCAGCCAAGGCGGCAGGTAGAGCAGGGTTCTCCCTCCACACTGGGGATGCCTCGGCTGTGCGGACTGTGGGTGGGGGACGCCTGTCAGTGGGTCTGAGTCCGGGCACAGCGCCCCACCCTGGCAGGGGCTGGGGCAGAAGGGGGGTGCTCCTTGAACCGAGGCCAGGAGCTGAAGTCCGGGAGCAGACCGGGAAAATCCAAAGGAAAGTCTCCTAAAGGGACGTGCCTGGGGGGTTGTGTGTGACATTCAGGGTGTGACTGTGCCTCGGTGGGGCGCGAGACCTTGTTTGTGAGGCTGTGTGACTGGTCCCCAACCGCCCGCCTCTGGGCATGGGTCCCTGTGCCTAGGTCGGCCGTGCGTAGCCGTGACACTTTGTGTGCCTCGTCCTGGGTCCCCGGCAGACTCTGACCCGGTGGTCCCCGGGCAGGGGAATCTTATTCGCACCCCCAGGCTGGGCCTCCCCAACGCTGTCGCTCAGCGAGGTGGGTGCTCCTCGGGGACCCCGGCAGCCGTCCGCCGGCTGCGCCCTCGTCCCTCCTGGGTCCGGTGCGGGGGCGGGGAGCTCGGCCCCCCTCCCTCTCCCCGGCTCCCGGCTCGGCCGCCCTGCGCGGGGGCGGGGGCGGGGGCGGAGCGCGCGGGCGGGATCCCCCCGCCTCCCCTTCCTGGTCCCCGGGAAATCCAGCCTCCGTGGCTTGGCCGCCTCCCGCTCCCGCGCCCGCTGCCGCTCGGCGCTCGCTCGGGGCTCCGCAGCCGGCGCGGCCCCTCCGCTGGGGGCTCCGCAGTGCCGGGCCCCGGTCCCTGCCCGCCTGCCGGCCGCCGCAGCGCCCCCGGCCCGGGCCGCCGGCACCATGTAACCCGGCTGGAGCCCGAGCCGGGCCAGGTAAGCCGCGTGGAGGGGTGGGGACCGGGCCGCGCTTGCTGCGCCCTCTGCAGCGCCCCCCAGGCTCGGCCAGGCTGCGGCCCGGCGCCGCCCACGCCCCGGGCTCCGGCGGCCTCGGCTCTGGCCCCGGGAGGGGGGAGGGGCTGGGCCTCTTCGGGCGCCCCCGCCCTCGCCCCGGCCTGGCTGCCCGTGGGCCTGACCCGAGGGGCGGGCGGGGGACCACGCGGACCGAGGTGCCGAGGACTCACTCTCCCGGCCACGGCCGCGGGGTCGGCCCGCCCCGGCCCAGCCCTTGCCCGGCTGGAGGCTTGGGTCTGGGAGGGAGTAGCCAGCTGGCTGTGGGGGGAAGTCGTGGTGTTGGGGAGATCCGGAGAGAAGTTTCCTCTGCAGGTGTGTGAATGTGAGTGCGTGTCACTGTGTGCCCGTGATGAGTGTGTGTGTGTGTCAGCGCGTGAGTCTGTGGGTGATTGTGCGTGCCAGTGACTGTATGCAGTGTGTGTGCGCGTGTCACTGTGGGCGAGTGTGAGTGTGTGCAGTGTGAGCGTGGAGGGGTCCCTGTGCATGTATCCGTGGGCATGTGAGTGCATGAGTGTGCCTGTGCATGCCTCTGTGAGTGTGTGTGTGAATGGATGTATGCGTGTCCGTGCGACTGGGTCTCTGTGAGTGGGTCCCAGTATCTGTGCTTTCTCTGACTGAGTGTGTGCTTGTGTGTGTGTTGGCTGTGTGAGAACATGTCTGAGCAGAGTTCACTCTGAATCACCCACACCTGTGCTTTGTCTCCCCACACCCCTCAATTCCTGGTGGGACATGGGACAAGGAGATCAGACTTTTCAGAGGTCAGATCATCTCCCCCCTCCCCAGGGACTCCTCACCTCTGACTCAGGCAAGAGCTTCATGGCCCTCCCCACCTTGGTCTCCACCTCACCTACCTCAGGGGTACCCTGTGTGATGCTAGGGGTCGTGTCCTTCCTGCATGCCGAGGCCCCTGGTGGTGGCAGGGTCTGGAGTGAGCTAGAGAGTGTTCGCCTGTGTGTGCTGCTGCTGCTTGGGGCCTGGGAACTTGTGTCATCTCAGTAATGTTTCACCGAGGGCCCTTTAGAGCCAGGAGCTGAGGAGGCCAGGTGGAAGTGTCTGCCCTGTTGTTAGTCATCCGAGCAGGTGGCTCTCTCCCAGACTTCCAAGCCCCAGATCTCCAAGTTCTGGGTCATTGGTTCAGCCCACTGGCTCTGGGTGGGTTTGCGCTAAACTCTTTGAAGTAATAATAATTAAACCATGCCTTTATATTAGCCCAGGGCTTTTGAAAATGCTCCCCTCTCAACTCTTTCTTCTTATTTCCCCAACAGTCCTGGGAAGCAGGCAGGGCAGGTATCAGGTTAAGCCGTATGAAATTGTTAATATTCAACTTTTTTTTTTAAACCTATAAAACCAGCGGTTTCACATGGTTCAACCTAATATAATGCCAATTTACAGATGAGAATGTTAAGGCTCGAGAGATGAATTGCATTTCCCACAACCACACACTGCTAGTCAGTGGTATAGAAAGACTATAACCCAGGTCTTTTGGTGACTTAAAGAACTTGGCTAGACCAAGGTTAGAGAGTGGTACTCCCCGGTGTGCTCTTTCTGACCCTGGGGCACTGCCCTCCACCTCTGCCTTCCCTGAATGCTGGGGCTACTTCTGCACCTAGCTGCCAATGCCTCAGGGTGGGGGGGAGAAGAGCGGAGGGAGGGGAGGGAGAAGCTTCGTGAGCTGGCAGTGAATCAGGGTCTAAAAAGGGAGCTGGGAGGGCTAGGGTGGCAGGTGTTTCTAAAAGGAACATGAACATTGGATGAACAGCCTCAGATACAGCCCCCGCACCCCCAGCCCCCACTGCCCCATTGATCTGGCAGGCAGTGCCCACTGCATTTTGTGCCAGGGGGCTCACGTCCAAGGAGTAAGCTTGTATGTAGTTATAGAATGATGGCCAGGGGAGGAACTTTAGAGTTGACTTGGTCCAACCTCTTAATTACAGATTGGGGCCTCTGAAGCCCAGAGAAGGGAGGGGACTTGCCCAAGGTCACACAGCAAATTTGTGGGTCTAGCCAAGGAACTTTCCAACCCTCCATGTTACCTTCTATTCTTGAACTCCCCCAACCCCATCAGAGCTGAGCATAAGGGATTTGGAGAGAAGAAATGAAGACTCAGTAAGCCTAAGGCTATAAATCCTTCAACCTGAAACCCCTTTCCAAAGAGAGATGTTTCTGGAGAAGGCTATGGGCTTGTCTCAATTCCAGCTGGTGAGGGGCTGGAGCTGCTGCAGACTTTCCCAGACTTTCTTCTGTGTCGGTGCTTGCTTTCAGCGGCTGCCTGGCACCTAACATCATCTCTTCCAGCTGATGTTGAGGCTTGAGCTGGCAGAGCTCATTTTCCTTCATCCCACCCAGTTTCTGATGCATTTCGCCTCTAGCTGGACTGACAATTCCTTACCTTATTGGATTCCTGATGGGTAGAGAAACTTCTGGGGCTTGTCTGATTTTGGAAGGGTCTGTGGTTACCCCTAAATCCTTTCTAATGAAATCTTCCAGGAGTCTAAGGCAAATGATAAAATGATTGTCCCTATTTTACAGGTGGGAGATTGAATTAAGTGAGGGGCCTCCTATTTGGTTGGTTTTTAGGTTCTTGAAGTGAGGTAATGAAGGGAGCAAATGTCAACGAAGGCTTTTTTCTAGAGAGGCTTCCAAAGACCTCTTTCAGTGTCTTACCATCCCCACGGTCAGGAAATCTTCCCAGATTCTGATTTTATTCCCACTTGGTAGAGTCAAAGCTTTGTTTGTCTCTCAGTGGGGGTTGGAAGAACAGCTGCGTACCCTCCACTATGCAAGCATTATGTCTTGGATCCCTCTTCATCCACCCCCCTTACCAGTCTGAAGGCTGCTGGCTCAGCGGGCCTCCTGCCGTCTGGGGAGTCTGGGTTTGAGTTGGGGTGAGGTGGTGGCACCATCGTTATGGTAACGAGCTGCCAGCTCATCGTTGCTAATAACTTGTCAGGCCCCTGGGCTCAGGGCAGCGTCCCTTCCCACAGCCTTTCTTCCCATGTCACAGAGAGAAAAAGTGAGGCTGTGAGGGAGGGGCCTGGGAACAAGGGAGTCCGGGGAGGTGGGTGGTCTTGTCACTGGGACTGTAGCTGGAGAGCTTGGCTGGGAGCTGGCTTGGGGGCTGGTTTACGCATATGGTTATACAGGTTTGCATATGATTGCATGGGCTGTTGACATGTGAATACACATAGAATATGCTTGTGTAAACTTGTACGTGCCAGCTGACATGTACACAGGCAAACATGCTTCCAAGCATCAGAACATGCTTGTGCATGAATACTGCCTCTACCATCTGTACATAAGGCACCCAAGAAATCTGGGTTTGTGGGGGTGTCCAGGTATGTGGGTGGGGATCTGATCTTTTTCTGATGCAGCTTCAAAGTGTCTTGTTAACAAAGGGACAGAATGGTCCCAGGGTTCCTTCTTCTTCCTTCCAGTCAAGAGCTCAAAGTGGGAGTGGGCTGGGGATGGTGTTGGGGGTCCAAGCTCCCAGCTCCCAAAGGCGCCTGCCTCTGTGCCCTTTGAGCTCAGGTAGCCCCTGCCCCCTCACTCTCTGTTCTTTCTCATCCTCTCTTCTTCCTGTGTGTAAATATTAAAGAGCTGAGCCTGCAGGGCTGATGTAGACATGGGGAGAGAGTGAAATTAAAAAGGATTCCCTCGCCCCCATCCCTACACCCCCGCCCTGCAGTCCCCCGCTCCTGCTTCCTCCCCTCTCCCCTCACCCCTCCCCTCACTCAGTGCTTCCACATGTCTCTCCTCCCCCCAGTCCAGATGGGAGCTGGCTCCTTCAGAAAGGGGGCTCAGAACAGGGTGTGGGGAGCTACCTCTTTCTGCCTCCCCCCACCACATCTGCCTACAGGGCTGGGAGCCCCCAGGTGAGTATTTCTTTTATTTTCGGGGTGGTGGTTAAGAAGAAAAGTGGTTTTTAGAACCAGCTGTGAGTGGCGTTGAGAGGCTCTGGGCTGAAAGGAGGTGGGTGGGGTCCTCTCTCTAGGCTTCCTCAGGGAAGCCCCGTGTCTGGGTTTCTTTTCTCTCTTGGGACAGAGAGGGAAATGGGGAGGGGGTATCAGGTGCCCCCGGTGGATGAGAGAGATAGTGGGAGGGGCAGGGGGAGAGGGGCTTCTGTTCTACAGAGGTGTGTGGTGGGGTAAGCCTGCTCCTTCCTGGCGTCCTGGGTTTCTGGCAACCGGACCGGGAGGATCTCTGGGAACTGTCCCGGGTGCTGAACTGGAGTCTGTGGGGATTTGCTCCTTCGGAGCTGTCCCGAGTGCTGAATGAGGCTTCTTTCGGGCCAGATGGTGGAAAGGCAGCAGGGCAGTGGGGAGAGCTCACTAGAAAAATTCTCCCAGATGACCCACTTTCCAAGGGCAGAGTCCTTGGATGGAAATATAGAGTCTGGGGTCCTCCCTCTGGTTTTAGGCCTCACAGTTATTAATGGTATTTGGGAACCCTTTCCCAAAGGAGTCCCTCTCTCATTTTCCTGTTTTGGTTCCCCCTCTCCTTTCCAAAACTATCCTACTGTTAGTGTAGGGGTAGAGATGGAGCATGATATTGTGGCTGTGAGCTCTCTTCTCCTGGGACGGTTTTTAGCGCAACAAGCTCAGAGGTACTGGCAGCAACCTTTATCCTATGGGGTCCCAGAAATTCAGGTTCAAGGTGGTTCTGGATTAAGAGAGGTTGGGTCTTGCTGGTTAGGCCTGGGGTGGATGGAGCTCAGGAGGTCAGAATTGAACTTGATTGACCACTTAATATCCCCCTGTCCACCATACTTTGGAATTTAGGACAGGGGACACTGAAATATTCTGCAAGCCTGTCTTGTGCTCTGCCCATTCCCAACCCTAGCTCAGAGCAGCATTTGGGAGAGACTTTTGTTGGGGAGGAACATTTCCAAGCAAAGGATTCAAGGAGTGGGTGGGGTTGTTCAGTGCCATGGAGAAGAGAAGGAGGAGGCTACTGGAGACAGGGCAGTGGGAAAAGAAGAAGAACTGGGGGAGTAAAAAAAAATATTCAAACTGGGGAGTGAGGTCTGTATTTCAATCATCAGTTCCCTTGGATATCTTTTTCCTACTGGCATAGGGTCAGGGTCATATCAGTTATCTGGGTTCTTATGCACTGTCTTTGTAACTGTGAAGGGAATAGACATAGGAATTATTTCTCCAGGTCCCTTCCCTTGTCATCCCAGGGGGATGAAAGCCAAATGTCAGGACATGCAGATGAGACTGGGGGAACAACAGGCAGGAGGGATTGATGGCAGCTTCACCTCCGATCCCCAAGAGCACAATCAAATATTCAAATGGGATCCTTCTGGAGGGAGAGGAAGGGGAGGGTTTCCAGATAATGCTGGACAAAAACTGGGTGTGGCAGGGAGTTCAAGAAAAGGGAGAGGTAACTGAGGACTCCAAACTGAACCAGTTCATCCCTTGCCAGATGTGACTTCTAGTTAATAAGGAGCCCCTCACCCGTCATGTTTTTGATGTAACTCATCAAGATGATTTCTCTCTTCTCTAGCTGCTTGGGAGGAGCTGAGTTTTCCTATGCTGTGGGTGCTGGGAGGTGGTGGGTGTGGGTGTGGGTGCCTGTTTGGGGAGGGGAGGTGTTTGTGCTCTACTCAGCTCCCTTGGTTACATAACAGCTTTGATAAGACTTTACTTTGGAGCTGCTGCTACTGCCTGAAGCAGTCACCCCTCCACCCCCACATGGAATGCTGGATGTCCACCCCCTTCTCCCTGGCCCCTTGGAGAGTCCTGCTATTCATGATCCAGTGTTCTAGCAGCTGCTTCCCTGCCAGGAGGTGTCTGCAGCTTGCCTCCCTGCTCTCTACCCAGCTCCTGTTTTTAAATACTTACTTCTTTTGTTATTTTGAGCCCAGGTCACCCTCTTTATATTTTTAAGCCTCATGGTCTACCCTCTCCCTAGGCAGGGCCCTCAGGCTAGGAAGGGAGGGGTTCACTGAACATCATGAAGCTGCCCTCTAGGGAAGAAGAGGGACATCCTAGAAGATTTTAGGGCCCAGAGATAATTTCCTTACTGTTTCTTCCCCTGCCCCAATAACTGTTCTGGGGTTTGAGAGTGGTGGACTATACCCAGAGGTACTGGGAGGAAAGACTCTGGCTTTGATATTTCCCCTGTATTTCCTTTTTTTAGAATTAAGGTGTTGTATATATGGGGGAGCTGCCTCTTGGGCAGGAAGAGATGCACCTACTCCAAGGTGCACCTGTTCATTGTTACTCCCACCCAGGTTGCCTGAAGAAATCTTGGTTTCTCCAGGCATGGGACAAGGAAATTATAGAGCCCTTTTTAAAAATGGATTTTTTTTTTCTTTCTGAGAGTGGGTGGGCATAGGATGTGTCCAGGACTGGGACATATCCTATTGATATCAGGAACAACTTTTCAAGTGGAGAAGTGGGAGACTAGCAGGAAGAGAGAGAAAATGCAAACTTGTGATATACTCGGAGAGAATATGGACTCCTGGCTTTGTGGACAGGATAGAAGCCGTGGGATGGCCTGGATATCTCTGCAGGACCTGTGACTCCAGTGCACATGCATGTATATTTCTTCCTGTGTGTGTGCATATGACTGTGTATATGTACATAATTATGTGTGAATATGTCATATGTGTGTGTATAAGCACATTTATTTGTAGAAGTGTGGAAAAATATATATGTGTGTGTACGTATGTATGACTAGGTATGAATCCATGTACATATGTGACTATGAAGGTGATTAATTAAAGCTGTGTGTGTGATGTGCTTACCAAGTGATGCATATGTGTGAATGTAAGCATGCATGTGAGCGTGTATGTGGCGTGCACATATACACACATGAATTGACAACCTATGACTATATGTATGTAAATTGAATCATACATGTGAATACATGTAAGAGAGAGAGAAAGAGAGAGATTCTGATGATTCTGATTCTGATGAATGTTGGGCTACCCAAAAGTTGTTTCCTTCACTAGCTTGAACTTGATCCACCCCAATGCCTGTGGCTCTTCTCCAGAAAGTAGGCTGTCTGAGGTCTCTCAAATTCTCATGTCCTCGGGAGCCAACTGTTCCCACCACCATCGATGTGAAGGGAGTTAGCTGAGGGAAAACCTATACAGGCCTCAGGGGCAGCTGAGTAAGAGATTCAGGCTCAAGGCTGTTTGGATGCTGTGGTGCTCAGTGTGTATGTGGGGAGAGAGTGGGGACTGAAACACTGGCGTTACTAAAGAAGTTTCAAAAATCAAGAAGAAGTTGGGCTTAGTGGATGAAAGTGGTAGTGGATATAAGGAAGACCCAGATGTGTGCATAAGCTTCACACATACGGGACATGTGGCAATACATATATACATGTATATGTATATATTACCTGTCTATGCCATAATATGCATATCTCAACATAGGTGCACTTACTAACATGTACATACATGAAAAAAATCTATGGAAGTGTATATACCAACAGCATGCACATACATGCTAATATACATGTATACGTGAACTGAGTATACAGAAACATGTGGGCGTATGCTAACACTGGCCTGACTGCACCCCGTGGCCATAGACATGTGCACCTCACTCGCCCAGGTTAACAACAGCCTGCAAACAATCCCTTCCCCATCACTGTGCTTCATCCAATGCATCCATTCATTCAGCCCTTGTTTGTTTTATGCCTGTAATGTGCCATGTGCTCTGCTAGACACTAGGGATGGTCCTTGACCTCAGGCAACTTACACTCCAGAGAGGGCAAAAGACACGGAGCCAAGTAAGGAGGGTGTTGAGGAAGGTAGATGCGTATAAGTGTTCATGGCGGGCAGTGGGGACCTGAAGAGGGGGAGGTTCGTTCTGGAGTGGGCAAGGGAGAGGTTTGATCCATAGAAGGGGAGGCCTTTGAGCTGAGCCTTAAATATTGAACGGGTGTTTACCTGGTGGGCAACTGCGGTAAAAGGTATTTCAATGACTGGAAATGTCCTAACTGGTCTTCCTACTTGCACCCTTGCCACTCCCACCTCCTTAGACGCTCCCCTGAAAAGCAGCCAGAGTAAGATGCGGTCTTGCCTTTCCCTTGGCTTTCCATTTCACTTGGCGTGAAATCCAAGGTGCTCAGAGGGGCCTGAGCGACGTGAGTGCTGTGTGTGAAATAGCCCCTGATTTCCCTCCTGGTCTCAGGGACCACTCCTGCACGGGCTTCCTTTCTGTTCCATGAAGAGCACAGTCCCACCTTGAGGCTGTTGCACTTGCGTTTTCCTTCAGCCTGAAATGCTCTTCTCCCAGACACCCAGGCAACTCGCTCCCTCACCGTATTCAGGTCTTTGCTCAAAAGTCACTTTTTTGGAGAGGGCTCCCCAGTAGCCTATCTTAAATATCCCCTTGTCATCCTATCTCCTCACCCCATTTCATTATTTTTATTTCAGTACTTGCCACTGCCATTATTTCATATATTTGTTTATCATGCCTCTTTCTGCACTAGAATATCGACTTCATGAGAACGAGAGGCTTCATCTGTTTCGTTCATTGCTGTCTCTCTCTGGCTTGGAGTAGGCACTCCACACGTATTTGACGAATGAACACATTCTAGATAGCTGGCAGCCCGTGAGGAGAAAGGATCAAGGTGGAACAAGATGCAGGGCCGGGAGACCTGTTGTAATAGCTCTGGTGAGAAATTAGGATGACTTAGAACACCAGCAGTGGAGATGGAGAAAGGAGATACAGTGTACAAACACATGCATGTACATACACACACACACACACACACACACACACACACACGCATGTGCATGTATATATTTCAATCAGATTTGCTGTCTTGGTAGGGGAAGGCTAAGGAGGAAAGCAAAAGTGTCTCTGTGTGCACATGTGGTATATAAGTCATGAACAGCCCACGACAAGCTGGACACCCTCCAGCTAACCCTGGCCGCTCTTCTCCCTGTTGTGTCTTCTCACCACCATGCCACGTATGCCCATCCCTGCCAGCCAGGGGTCTCTGTGATCCCATTCCGTCAGTGATGCAGGGTACCTGCTTTAGGGAACAGGAGTTGGGAACAGCGTCCTGAACAGTGGGAACGGTCTTAGGAAGTCTGAGCCACAAACAGAGACTTAGAGACTCTCGGAGAGAGGCACGTGGACCGAGAGAGCAGAGGGAGAAGGGGAAGGACAGCGGAGAGCTCAGAGCCGGGGAGCTCAGGCATGGCCCAGACTTCCTGAAGCCAGATGTGGTGGGACAGGACAGCACCTTGGGCAGCTTCTGCTGTCTGCCCACCTCTTCCCTCCCTCCCTTCCCCTCCTGCTCCACTCCGGGTCCTCTCTCCTGTCCCCTGGTGCTGTAGGTGGCTTAGCCAAGCTTGAGCTTAGGAGTTACTGGTCGCCCCAGGCTGTCGTGTGAATTCAGGTATGTGGGGAGACCCAGGGAAAGGGGTTCCTATAAGATAGGTTGGGGTTTGGTAATAGGGAAGGAATTTCTCTGAGAGTGTCCACTTTGGTTGTTTTCCGTTCTCCCAAGAGAGCATGGAGAATCGAGCGTGTGTTGCACTGTGAGAAACTGAGGTTAAACCTCAGGCAGGACCAATCAGCTGCTGGTGCGAAGGGACTGACAATGTGGGAAAGCTGGGAGGAGAGCGGGGGATAAAAGGAGGAGGGAGTAGGGGTTGTGGGTTCCCCCCATCCCATGCCACTCCCTGACCTCTGGTGGCGGGGAGAGGTCAAGGCCTGCTGGCCTCTTTGAGGGCTCCTCCCTGGACCTCCAAGCCTGGGGCTGGGCTGCTTTATTCCTGAGGCCAGTGATAGAGCCTCTTTCAGGTTCTAGGGTGTAGGGGGCCCATTTGCCTCTCTCCTCTCGCTCATCTGGGCTAGGGGCCGGGGTGCTGCTGCTGCTCCCCTCCCACCTGGGCTGTGAGCGTGGGGGTTGGGCCAGAACAGCCGCCAGAGCCGCCCACCTGCCCGCGGTGTCATGGCAACGACTCTGCCCACGTGGACGATGAGGAAAGGGAGGAGAAGAGAGGAGAGGAGGCATCACAGCAGACGTGAGGATGGGAGGGGGCTCCTCAGGGTCCTGCGTGCCGGACCCCACCCTCTAGCTTGGCCTCACCCCAGCTTGGTTCATCCCAAGGCCCCCCGGGGCAGGGTGGGGCTGGTGTTCCAGCCCTGGCCTCAGAGTGTGCATGTCCTTGGGTGTCCTGAGTAATGATGACCTTGGCCTCCTGCTCTGCAGGGCCCTGGCTAGGGTCCTGGGGGACATGGGGCTTTGGCATGTGCAGGCCTCTCTTTCCCCACCCTGCAAGTCGGGGATGGTGCCTGGGGCTGAGGGGATAAGAGCCCGACCTACTTCTCCATTTTCTCACTATTTTTCAAAAGGAAAATGACCCACTTTTCAGCCAATAGGACTGGGGCCTGTTCCCAGGCTGATTCCCTGAGCCCCCCTGCCCAGGCCTCTGCCCCATCCTCAGCCTGTTAGCCACGTGCTGGACCCACTTCCTAAAGGGCAGCAGGTGAACCTGAGTGGAGGGGCCCTCCCCTGCCGTCGTGCCTGGCTGGGGGAGCAGCCTGTTCTCTGTGGGGCAGGGGTGGGCTGAGGCCCGACTGGTCCCATGTCTGCTCTGCTTTGAGCAGACCCTGTTGTCTGCCCCAGTCCTGGGCACTTTGAGTGTCTCCATACACTCCCAGGATGCACCTCGAGGAGGGGCAGGGGGAGCTCTGGGAGTGGGAGGAGGATTGTACCCCTCCTCTAGCCCTGTTCCAGTGGGTAGTGGTCGTCTTCCCAGGCCGCAGTATTTCATGTGGAAGAGGAGAGTCTGTGGGATTGGAGAGCCGTGTCTGTCTGTCTGTCTGCCTGCCTGCTGGCCAGAGTTCTTCCCAGAGCACCCTCCTAGAGGGTTCTGTCTGTGCCTCTCTTTCCAAGCCCCTCCCCCTATCTAGGATATTGGTCTGGGCCTCAGAGCCCCCTCCCTCCCTCAGCTATATTGGCCTGGGCTGGCTTGGGGGGTGATTAGGGATTTAATTATTTAGTTTCTCCAGCTCAGTAGATTAATTCCATCCATCACAGGCAAGCCGAGCCTTCCTTCCCTCCCTGGACTGCCTGGCCAACCCCAGAGAAATGGAGCATCATTGCTCACCTGGGCCTAGTATTGGATCTGGGAACAATGGATAAAGTCCTTATTGGGGGAGGATGTGGTGTATGACACTGAGCAGATGTGGGTGCCTAAGTGCTGTGAAATGAACATGTATGTCTGTCATGTGGGGAGGAACATGTATTTAAGCTCTTGTATCTGCGCAGCATCTATGCCCACGAGTATCGATGTCTATTGGATAACAATGCACATGTGTTTGAACACCGTGGGGATAAGTTTGTGTGTATCATGTGACAATGACTGTGTGTGTGAGGACAGATGACACCTAAGTTGTGTGTGGATGACTGAGTGGCTACGTAATTTGTCTCTGGATGAACGTGTGTGTTATTTTGTGAATGAGCAGTCTTGGGAACACGTATGGGAAGTGTGAGGGAGAGGTAGCAGAGATGGAGGTTTCCAGAGGCTGAGAAATCAGTAGGGCACACTGGACTCCCCCTGCTTGCGTCCTCAGACCAGTGTGGTCAGGGGGGCGTGCCACTTTAGACATACTCTGTTCAGCTGGGACTTGATCTCCTGGAGGTTGAGAGTGTCAGGCCTGGACTCAGACCCGGATTCAAATCCTTCTTTCACTACCTGTGTGACCTTGGGCAATGTTCTTTATCTTTCTAAGCCTCAATTTCCTCATCTGTAAAATGGGAGTCACAATAGTACCTACTGCAAAGGATGGTTTTGAGGGTTACACGAGGAAATGCGTCTAAAGTGCTTACCACTGGGCCTGTGCAGTTGTAGGCTTTCAAAGAGCCAAACCTCAGACTTCAGAGTTGAAAGCCCCACAGGTTGTCTGGTCTGAAATGTGTTCAGTGCTTGAATCTGCTCTATGTGGTCTTCCAGCCTCTGATTGCATGCCTCCCTGGACAGGACACTTTTTAGGGAAACCATATCCCTCTGGACTAGCTCTGCCTGCTGGGGAGTTCCGGTCCAGCTGCAGGGAGTCATTGCCCTCCTGCCTTTTCCTGTTTCTCCCCCTTTCCCCATGCCTCAGCTGTGGGTTACTACTTGAGGGCTCAGTCGTTGACTCTGAGCTCATTGAACACCTGCTCTGCGCCATGTTTGGCCATACGGAGATAGATCATGTGAATCCTGGCCTTCAAGGATCTCACAGCCTGCAAACAAGTATTGACCCCACTGTGCTAAATGCAGATATGGGACCCCAAAGGAGGTAGCAGCTGCTGTGTCCTGGCATGGATGGGGAGGGCACTCTTAGGGAAGGCTTCTTGGAGAGAGTACACCTGAGCTGCATCGGAGGGTAAAGCTGGGAGCACGTGTCATCCATATGAAGGGATCTTGAAGTCCGTGCAGCCTCCTCTTCCCACGTGCTCTCCTGCTCTGTCCCCAGCTCCCAGCTCTCTTTTCTCCTGCTGAGCCCAGAAATCCAGAGACCAGAGCAGAGGCTTAGATATCCCTGAGTCTGGGACAGGGGCCGGCAGAGCTGAGGGGTGGGAGGCACCACCACGTGAACCCAGCAGTCAGCCAACCAACCAGCCTTCATCGGGCCCTGTGGGGCCCAGCTCTGTGCTTGACTCCCCTGTGGGAGGGGCCCAAAAGGTGCTGGAAGCTTCTGTCCCAGCTCACACAGACAGCTTGCGGGACAGTGTGCTAACCCAGGAGGCAGTCCTAAACTCTGGACCCCATAAGGGGACCAGACATCTAGGCCAGAGGGTAGGAAAGGCCATGGGCCTGGCCTGGCTGAGCAGCTTCTATCCAACGGTCCCCTGCCATGGGCTTGAACTTCCACCTCTTGTTTTCTGGTGGCAAGCTCAGATGTGGCAGCACCCTGGAGGCCAGGGCAGTACCAGCCCAACTCACATATAGATTGAAGAAGGCGCTAGGGTGCTAAAGTCAGAAGAAGCCAACATATGGAGACATAAGTGCGGTTGCCCTGGATAGATCAGCTCAATCACTCATTGCCACAACCTCAGGAGGTAGGTTTTGTTATCCCTATTTTATAGATGAGAATATTGAGGCTCAGAGAGATAAAACAAGTTGTTCGTGGTCTTGCAGGGAGGTTGTGATATAATGGATGGAGGTGGATGACTGTCTCTCCAATACCCAGCTGTGAGGTCTCTGGGATTTCCCTTCTAGATCCGTGGACTTGGGCAAGAGACCAAGCCCTAGCTGCTGGGGTTCGTGGGGGTCTGTGAATCAAGGGTCTCTGGTCCTCTCAGATGCCACCATCCTTGGTCACCAGGGCTGGTCTACAGTCTTCTGTATGCTCAAGGTATGGGGGGTCTTCACAAGGAGCCCAGGCAAACAGAAATTTCCAGGTGCTTGAACAAATGCATTTCAGACTACTCATTTCTGATCCAGACTGAATTCTGGTATGGCTACAGCCTCTGCCCAAAGCTGTCTGAGAAATCCCCTTGGTGGCCCTGTTTCTAGGTCTCATGCATGTAAGTGGTTTCTCCCTCGTTAGCAAAAGCTAACACTCAGCACTGTGCCCGGCATTTTACCTGCATTATCGCAATCCTCATGACATCACCATGAGAAAGGGACCATTCTTGCCCCGGTTTGAAAATGGGGAAACTGAACTTGAGCGAGATGAAGGGACTTCCTTAAGGCCACACGTCTAGTGAGTGGTGGACCTGGGTTATGAACTCAGTTTAGCTCAAGACCCGGAAGCCACAGTCTGTGTCACCACCTGCCCCTAAGTGGGGTCCTGTGGAAATTCTGGTCTGGGCGTCCTCCCTCTCAGCGGGAGACAGCCTTCCCCAAAGAAGGCTCCTGGGGACCTTCAGGAGGGGGAGAGGGGAGAGTGGACATGACAAGGCAGCACAGCCTGAGGACTGGCCCAGTTGACAGAAAGGGAAGAGAGAGCAGAGAATGAGCCGGAAGCAGCTGGCCATGGCTGCAATTAGGGGGTAGGAGGCGGTGAGGCTGATCAGGCTGAATCGTGTCTCAAAGGGCCTTTGGCAGCCCTGGAGAAGGAGGAAGTCCAAACTTTGCTTCCAGTGCCTGTGGGGTACATGGGCCCCTGGGAAAGGACTGGGGCCCAGCAAGTCTGAGTGAAGAAACCTACTTGGGTGGTGGCGGACCCCGAGCCCTGCTCCTACAGCTCAGCCTTGAGACCCCTCCTCTCAGCCTCCTTCTTTCTCTCTGCAGCATGGGGAGGGTCACCTTTTCCCTTTTTCCTCCCCCTTCCCCCTTCACTACCTTTCCTATGCAGAGAGGGACATCTGGGGGAGAACCAGATGTGGCTGGGACAAAGCCGTCTTTACCTGCCAGTCGGAGAGGCTAGACGAGCATGATGACCAAGGCTGGGTTTGGAGGCTGGATTTCTAATACCAAGTCCTCCAGAGCTCTCCAGAGCATTTAGGGGGAAAGGGGCGGGCTTTCTGTGGGCTGTTGCGCACAGGAGCAGAGTGGATGGGGGCAGCAAGGGAAGGCATCCATTCATGCAATATATATTTTTCCAGCACCTGTTAGTTCCAGGCATTGTTTTAGACACTCTAAATACTGCAGCTCACAAGACAGACACAGCCCCTGCCCTTTTGAAGCTTACGTTCTACTGAGGGAGATATACTATACACATGTAATAGACAAAGAAAATAATTTCAAAGGGCAATAAATGCTATGAGTGCAACAAAACAGGATGATGTAGAGCGTACCCAGGGTTGAGGCTCAACTTTAGTTAAAGTGAGTGGTCAGGGGAGGCGTCTCTGAGCTGAGCCCCAAAAGATGAGCCAGAGGAAGCCATGGGAATATCTGGGGCAGAGTGTTCCAGCAGCGAGAACATCAAGTGCAAAGCCCCCTGAGGTGGGATTTTCAAAGAGATTATAGGTAGTGTGGGTTATTCACAGGCTGAGCACTGTCCAATGGGTCAGGAGATGGATTTAGACTTGTATCTGCCTAAATGTCACGAGTGTTTTGGAGCTATAAGCCCATTTTCTGTAAAATTCCTGCCCTAAGCCCTTGGAAGAGTTGATTAAATAAAGTAATAAAGGTGAATGAATAAGATGGCAAACCCCCTTCCTTCTATTCGGTTCCTCTTTTTTCTGTATTTTCTGGGGCAGTGAGGGTAGGAAAAGGAGGATTTTCCTGGGGTCCTATGGGCTGGGGCTGGGCACAAGGCATGCTGAGTCTTCAGCTACAGGGCTGGGCAGTGGAGTGGAGGCAGGCCAGGGACTAGGGCATCAGCCCAGCTACAGAGATTCTGCCAAGGGCATCTGGGCAAAGCCGGTGTCAAATTGGTCAGGGGGCTCAGGCAGAACCGGAGGCAGGAAGAGGGGAGAGGGTGGGGGAGGAATGTCTATCCGTGGGTCAAGGTGAATAGTCAGGAGTGTGAGCTGCAGGTCAGAGGCCCTGCATAGGGCTCCCATCGTCTCCTCCGTTCACAGTGCACGCGCAGCCTCAGCCACCCAAGCTGCTGGCAGGTCAGGGGGTGGTGCAGGACTGGACAGAGAAACTGAGATAGAATCCTGGCTCTGCTGGTTCGGACAACACAGGGAGAGGGGGTGGGTAGGCAAAGCCTGAAACTTTGGGATCCTAAGGATGCACATGGCTTAGA
The DNA here is from genome assembly GCF_000956105.1 of Propithecus coquereli. Lineage (NCBI taxonomy): Eukaryota > Metazoa > Chordata > Mammalia > Primates > Indriidae > Propithecus > Propithecus coquereli. The sequence goes on along the minus strand of NW_012142523.1, from coordinate 3,862,962 downwards.
GGAGCTCAGGCTGACAGCAGCAAGATGAATTCTAGGCCTCACTTGCCGTAAGTTCTGCTGTGTTGGAACCGGTGGGGGTGCGACCTCATAGGCTCCATAAAGAGACTGGACAGGGCCGACCCCGAGCAAGAGGGCAGCTGTACCCTTTTTCTGTTATCTAGACCATCATGTCCAGCTTGTAGCTCTCCCAGACAGCTTCCTGGGGAAGGAGTGAATCAGCTAATATTTGATTTTTGAAATCTTTATCTTTGCCCAAGGCATCACTTTGTGTCAACCACTGAGACACTGGCCTTTGTCAAACACACCTGGATCCCTGGGTGCCCAGATGTGGACAGTCTTGAGAAAGAACTACTTATCTTTTCCCCAGCTGAGTACCTCTGGTCTTAGATGGTTGTCTGGAGAGATTAAGTGACCTCCCCAAGGTTACACTGTAAACCGATGGAGGAAATAATAAAAATGAAAGTACAAATAATGATAGCTACCTTTATTATTTACCGTGTGCCAGGTACAGTGCTAAGGGATTTATATGCTTTACCTTGTAACCATCACATCATTAGACCCTTTTTGATGGCTCTAATATTATCCCCACTTCACAGATGAGAAAACAGGTTAAGAGAGGAGAATCACCTGCCCAAGTATGCATATCTAGTAAGTGAGTGGAAAGCGGTTTGAGTCCAGATAGTCCGATGTAAGAGACCACACCGTTAACCGCTTTGATCCAGGGGGTTGCCTAGGTCTCACGAAAGGAAAACCAGTGGATTTGGCTGGGCAGGGCCCTGGGGAGAGGGAGAGAAAACACTCTGACTCCTTCCTCGGCAGCCCTTTTCCTTCCCCCATTTTCCATTCTTTTTCTGGAAGGTAATTGCTTGGGGCAGTGACAACCTCCTGGCGAATTACACAGCTGGTTTCCCAGTGAGATTTGTAACAACAACCCCGCCAGCCTGGCAGCCCCCAGCAAGTTCCGGTTTAAGAAACTAATTGCTGGATTGTGTAGTTGGTGCTAAATTGGGTAATTTCTTGGTGACGGCATCTGTGCCACTTCTTCCATTCCCAGATAGATTTGAGCTGCATCAGAGAAGAATTTGTCACACACAGCACCCTCCCAGACTCCTTCACTCCCCACTTCCCAGCCAATCCACAGGCAATTGCAAAAGTGGCTGCTTCCCTTGGCCCAGAGGTTCACCATCTGGGCAGCCCTCTATGTCCTGGAGTAGTAGGTAGATGACTTAATGCAGTAAAAAAGGGGAAAATAACACCAGCACCCAGAGCTGTCACAAGGCTTCTGGGAGCATCCTTTGTTCTGTACTTATCTGACCTTGGACTTGGTGTAAACTCAGTGCTCACTGCACGGAGGAAAAGGTTAAACCACATTCTAGTTAGCTCTGGAGGCTGTGATATGTGTGAGATGTTTTTATTTGTTTGCTTTTTTGTTTTTGCTTAAAAAAGAAACCAGATTCACTTTCATGACTGTGTTCATTTCAGAATGGCGTTTAATAAGTTTGACTTCACTGGGCTGGCAGTGCAGATAGGAGAAAAGCAAAGGCTTCGGAGTCAGGCAACACTGGATTTGACTTCTGGCTTTGACACCAGCTCAGTGTGACCTTGGGCAGGTCACTTAGCCTCTCCAAGCCTCAGTTTCTTCTTCTGTAAGCTGGAAGGAGCTAATATTATCTATACTTTGGAATATCATAGGTGAAAGGATCTTGTTCTTTGTAGGATCACATTCACTCAGCAAACACCTGCCATATGCTAAGTATCGTTCTAGGGACTGGGGAGAATGCAGTGAATAAGATGGATAAAATCCCTGCACTTACGTGGAGCTTCCATTCTAGTGGGAGAGACACACAGTCTTGGAATCACATAAATTTAAAATGGTAATGATTTAAGAGCCAGGTACATGGTGCCTTGAGAGCAAACAGCAGGGGCATCTGACCTAGTCGGGGAGGCCAGAGAAAGCTTCCTGGAGGAAGAACCAACTGGGCCGAGATCTGAAGGGTGTGTAGGAGTTAGCAAGGCAGAGGTGGCTGGGAAAAGCTGTCCCAACAGGGGGAATAGGCCCCGTGATGCGAGGGATCATGGGACTGACAAAAGACTGGCCTGGCTGCGGCAGAGAAGGCAAGGGGAGCATGTTGTGAGAGGATGTTGGAGAAGTAGGAAGGGCCAGACCCCACGGGCCTTGTTGGACTGGTTAAGGCATTTTATCCTAAGAACATCAATGAACCAGTGAAGAGTTTTAAGCAGAGAAGTGACATGATCAGATTTGCATTTCCAAATGATCATCTGGGTTGGAGCAGGGGGAGAACGGAAACAGCGAGACCAGTTAGGAGACTGTTGCAGACAAACAGGCAGGAGACGATGTTCTGAGGGACAGTTGGATTCATTAGCGGTGCTTTCTGCTGCAAATACCACAGAAAATCTGGCCAACAGTGGTTTAAATGAGAAGTTCATTCCTCATCACGTTTAGGCCTGAAGAAAGGCAACTGCTTGTTTGGCTCTGTGGCTCAATGATGCCAGGCAGGACTAACATCTCTGCAGTTCTCTAGGCCTTTCCCTCATGGTGGCCATGCAGCTGCCCTAGCTCCGGCCATCATGATTGTATTCAAGCCAAAAGGAAGTGGAGAAAGGGTGGCACTAACAAGCTTCACCCCTTTGGTCACAAAGGCAAACTCTTTCCCAGAAACCTTCATCATATTTTTATGTATATGTCTTTAGCCAAAACTGAATCATGTGGCCTCTGTTTACAAGGGATGCTGGGAAAGGGAAAAGGAGGTTGGGAATGAGTTTTAGTGAGTCACCAATGATTTGGTGGATATGGAAATAAGTGGGCACATCTATTCTTTAGGGAGCAAAATCCATAGAAATTTGGCGATGGATGGGATTATTAGTCCCCTCCTCACCTGTTTTTCCTCCCCATTGATTGTGTGTAGTTGTGAGGTGGGAGAAGGGGGGTGGAGAAATGGGATTGGGAAGCATAACATATAGGAGGAAGCCAGTCATTAACTAAACCTTTTCTTTAGGAAATCCGTAAATCAGATATCCTTTGCCTCCAGTAATTTGGATTTTCTTATTTTGCTTATTATTTGGATACTAGGGATTTTGTAAATCCAAAAGAAAGCCTTCACTTGAGAGATTATATCCATTGTGTAATCTTTTGGAGTTTATAAAAGTGGTTTCATATGGATTTTATTATTCAGTATTCATCGAGGTCCTGGGAGATATGTGAGCAGGTATCATTGGGCTTAGGGTAGGGTGCCTGTCTGGTGTCATGTCCCTTCTGGTCTCAGAGCCTCTGCTTTTCCACTAGACAGCGCTGCCCTAAGGGAGTCGGGGGTGGTCGGGGGTGGGGTGCCTGGAGATCAGCAATGATGGGGGCCCATCTCCTCTGAGACTAGAGCTGGGAGAACATGGATTGATTGACATCAAAGAGACTCAAGTTTGAGAAGATCTTGGTGAAAGCTCAGTGGCTTGGCAGCAAGCAGTACCTGTGTGAAGCAGGGGATAGAAGGTCACCTGGGAATGTCCACTGCTGGGAAGTCCAGTGAGGTTCCAGCTTGATGTGACCACAAACAAAGCAAATAGGATGGTCTGGGCTTCTGCCAAAGTGGTATTTTGTGCTGTGAGCCTCAGACACAGGTCCTCCCTGGGACAGGAAGAGGAGCATGCCATGGATGATAGGCCAGGTCATCAAAGCTTCTTTCCAAGGTGGGGAGATGCTTCTACGTGCTTTTCCAACAACTGCTGGAGAGGCCATCTTGGTCTAAAGTACCCTCTTTCCCGAGAGAAGGGCAATGAAGGAGAAGAATTGTCACCTAGAGCCAGGCAGTTGCTATCTGTGAGGTCATCCCATTCTCTTTCCAGACAAGATAACCAATAGCTTCTTCTGTTCAGGCCAGGGTTGGCCCGGGGGTGGGCACATCTCACCTGCTCCTCTATGGAAGATTCCCAGGAGACTCCACGATTTTCTTCATTGTCTCATATCCTTTAGGGTCAGGAAGTTCTTCCTGATGTCCGACTGTGTCTCTTCCACTACTATTAATCATGCTTGCAAAGCTAGCGCTTCTTCCTGACATCCCTGTGTCTCATAATGGCGTCATTAGTCTTCTAGTCACGGCTGCTGCAAACTTCAGAGTCGTCTTTCTTTCTGGCTCTCTCTCTCCTCTTCCCACTGTTTGCCAAACCCCAACTTTCTGCTGGATCTCTCCCAGCCCACCCCTCAGAATTCCCTTCTGCCTTGTGCTTGCTCTTTCCTCTTCCCCACCACCTTCGTCTGTGGAACACACAGCCATCTTGTACTTTGTCTCAAACACCATCTTCTCTGGGAAGTCCTCCTTGATTTCCCGCTATCGAATCTGATCTCATCCAGCACAGTCATTTATTCACCTACTTAGTGAACATTTATTAAGGACCAGCTTTGGGCAAAGCTCTGAGTTAGGTGCTGGAGATTCAGAGGTGAACAGGACTTGGTCCCTATCCTGCAGGAGATCACATTCTAGTTGGGTCAACAGAAACTAAAACAGACCATTTCAATGCCGTGTGATAGCTGCTTTCAAGGGGACATCCAGGGTGTTATAAAAGCCCAGTAGAGAGGCATTACCCAGAATAAGAGTACAGAAAGTCTTCAAGGGAAGGTGGGGCTTAGTATGAGTAAGTGTTAGCCAGGGGGAGGGCTTGGGGGTGGATGAAAGGAGATTCTAGGTGGAGGGAACAGCTTGTGCAAAAATACAGCAGCCTGAAATAACTCTGTCACGTGAGAAGTTGTTCCCCTATTAGACTACAAACCCCTTGAGGACAGGGACCACACTTAAATCACCTCTATACACTTCTCACTCAGAGTCTTGCTTATGGTAGCTGCTCAACAAATATTTGTGGAATGGAATCATATTTGAGGGCAATGAAAATGCAGTGGCTCAGCACCATGGACAGATCACACAGATACCTGCAGTTGGAGGTAGTCCAACCTGTAAGCTCATTTGCATGCATTTGCATAATGAAGCCAACTTCATTTCCCTGGGGGTCCAGAGGCTCTGCATCATGGGGGATCCAGTCAGTCCTGGTTTAGGGGGTTGAGAAGGGAAACTGTCAAGGCCAGAGACCCTGAGACCTCTGAGGACTCTGAGAGAATCTCTTTCCCCCTTTCCTTACCATCCTTTTCTTTTCTGTCAGGAGCCAGTGGTCCTGAGCCTTCTGAAGTTAGGATTCTGCCGGCGGTGGGGATCCCGACATCAAGGATGGGACACCCCGGATGGTGAGTGATGGGAGAGTCTAAGAGATGGGGATTAGACTCAGGTTCTCAAATCAGAATAACTTGGGTTTGAATCTTGATTCAAAGTGACTCATCCACTTACCGGCTTTGTGACCTCACCATTTGGAGCTCAATTTTCTCATGGGTAAGTGTGGATAATATCTACCTTACAGGATTTCAGTGAGATTAGAGAATATTAGGTATGCATGGTATCTGGTACAGAGCAAGTGCTCGGGAAATAGTAGGAGACGAGCTGTGAGCAGGATCTGGAAGAAGGCTGAAGCAGGGTGGGTGTGGGGAGGTGGCGGTGGGGAGAAAGGGAGGATGAGTCTTGGAGGTGCTGCTGTCTGGAGTCTTTGAGGCTGTCATCCCCTCCTAGTCAGCAGATGGCCCAGGAGCCTGGTCTGGGATGAGCGAGGGCGCCGTCTGCCAGCTCCTCTGTCCCTGTCCCTCCTGCTGTCACCCCCTCCTGCCGTAGCTCCTGTCCTGGCAGCTCCTGGAGTCCTGATTGGAGGCAGCTCTTGCTGAGAGCTGACCTCTCTGTCCTGTAGTCTTGGCAAGCCTGGGATGGGGGCCAGGGGCACTGGTTTCAGATCTTTTTCTCCAACACTTTCCTGCCTTGCCAGCCCACTGCTCCTGGGAGGAGGAACTTCTGGGTTCCAGTCCCAGTTCAGGATTCAGATACTACCTTGTATTGCCACTGTTGTTCCTCGTTGTGGCTTTTCTTCCCTCCATGGCTACCCCCCCGCCAGTGGAATGTGAGTGGTGGGTGTGTGTGTACTGGGGGGTAAAAGGCAAAAGGGGAGAGTCCACTGGGGAAAATCTGGAACCCCAAAGGGGAAGGAGGAGAAGTCATCTCAGGTTTTTCTTCCTATCTCAGTCCTGAGGGGAGGGAGAATGAGCCTGCAGCCAGATGGAAGGAACCAGGTGTGGAAGGAAGGGGAGGGATTTTTTCTGCGGAATGGTGCTGGATATGTATGTAGATTTGAGTCCAGTGTTCTCTTTGGTCACTGAGGCCGGGAGCTGTGACCCCGAGGCCTGGCTCCTGGAGCTGTGGGTTGTGGGGTAGGGTTGGGCAGAGGTGTGGCTCTGGATCTGCTTGCCTAGAGCCAGCTCGTGAAAATCTAGTTCACCTAATGACAGGTTTCTTTGAATATTTTGTATGTCTGCTTGGGTATCTTTTTGTTTTTGATAATCTAAGGATATTTAAAAACCCAGTCAGCTGAGGGCATTTCCTCTTGCGAGTAAGTGTTTATCAATTTTGCAGCATTTGATGAATGATGGGATCATTTGGTGCCCTTGTGAGTGTCTTTGTCTATTACGACTGTTTTAAGGACTTTTTTTAGCCCATTTGTGGAAAGATAGTACAATTACTCACAATAAATTGATATGCATTACCTAAAGCAATACGAGAATGGCTAATGAAAGATGGTTTTAGGTGAAGTGGTTTGTTGTTCAATTCGAATCTCTTTTCTCCCTGTTTTTCCAGGAGGTTCCTGGGGCCTGGCCCCCAACACTATGAAGAGCCTTTGCTGAGGCCATGAGGGGTTACCATGGCGACCGAGGCAGCCATCCCCGCCCAGCCCGCTTTGCTGACCAACAGCATATGGACGTGGGCCCAGCTGCCAGGGCCCCGTACCTGCTGGGCTCCAGGGAGGCCTTCTCCACTGAGCCCCGCTTCTGTGCCCCGAGAGCTGGCCTGGGACAGCTTTCTCCCGAAGGGCCTCTGAGCCTGAGTGAAGGGCCGTCGGTAGGCCCTGAGGGAGGACCAGGGGGGGCCGGGGTTGGGGGGGGTTCCAGCACCTTCCCCAGGATGTACCCCGGCCAGGGCCCGTTTGACACCTGTGAAGACTGTGTGGGCCACCCACAGGGCAAGGGTGCCCCCCGCCTGCCTCCTACACTCCTGGATCAGTTTGAAAAGCAGTTGCCAGTTCAGCAAGATGGCTTCCACACGCTACCATACCAGCGAGGTCCAGCAGGGGCTGGGCCCGGGCCAGGGCCGGGGTCTGGCACTGCCCCAGAGCCCCGCAGCGAGAGCCCGAGCCGCATCCGGCACCTGGTTCACTCTGTTCAGAAGCTCTTTGCCAAGTCCCACTCTCTGGAGGCGCCCGGGAAGCGGGACTATAACGGGCCCAAGGCTGAGGGAAGAGGCGGCTCTGGAGGAGACAGCTACCCTGGCCCAGGCTCTGGAGGCCCCCACACCTCCCACCACCACCATCACCACCACCATCACCACCACCAGTCCCGGCACGGCAAGAGGAGCAAGAGCAAGGACCGCAAGGGGGACGGGCGGCACCAGGCCAAGTCCACAGGCTGGTGGAGCTCCGATGACAACTTGGACAGTGACAGCGGCTTCCTGGCGGGTGGGAGGCCCCCTGGGGAGGCTGGTGGTCCCTTCTGCCTGGAGGCTCCGGATGGGTCCTACCGGGACTTGAGCTTCAAGGGGCGCTCAGGCGGGTCAGAAGGCCGCTGCCTTGCCTGCACTGGCATGTCCATGTCACTGGATGGACAATCGGTCAAGCGAAGTGCCTGGCATACCATGATGGTCGGCCAGGGCCGGGATGGATACCCAGGGGCCGGGCCAAGCAAGGGGCTCCTGGGTCCAGAGGCCAAGGCCAAAGCCAGGACTTATCACTATCTGCAGGTGAGGCTTTGGTGGGGGTGGGAAACAGGGTCCTCAGTCCTCACCAGTCTTGTCACCCAGGGAGCAATGTAAAGGGATGGATGGGAGCCATCTGTCCCTGTGATGGAGGGCTTGGATGCAGGGAGGCTCTGTCTTGCCTCGCTTTGTCACCCTGAGCTCCTTTGGGGGGCCTCAGTTTCCCTGTTGTGCAATGAGGGGGCCTTTCTATTCTGATGATGTAGGTCAGTGTCAGGAAGGCTTCCCTTTGACCTACTGTTTTGGACAAGCTGTGTTTCTCTCTGTCTTACGAGGCTGGAGGCAGCATGAAGTTGAGGGTGGGCAGTAGACGGGATAGTGCGGTGCTCCCTGGCTGTAGCTGCCCTCAAGATTGGAGGGCAGCAGTTGAAAAGCAGTTCTCCTGCCCCAAGGCCTTCTCCAGACTTCTTTTCTGCTCAAATCTGGGTGGTACAGATGTTGCTTGAATACGAAAGTCAGCTGCTTCCAGAATGTGCCTCTGCTAGGGTTTGTGGTTCTGGGAGACCTGTGGTGGGGTGAGCCCATGAAGCTGTGGAGGAGTCCTGGGGGCCTGGCCGGTGGGTTTTCCTAGGCTGGGGGGCACACTGCAGGCTGAGCCTTGGTATAACTCCAGGCAAGGCCTCCTGGGAGGGATGGTGCAGGTGACAGCTGGCATGCTGTTCTTGTCCTGTCTTACCACCTCTGTAGTCTCTGCAGGTGAAGCTAGGAGCTTTAACCCCTAATTACGAAGCCTCCCTCCCACCCTTTTCCAGCCTATGCTGTGTTCTTGAGCTCTGCTGTAGTTTTGGGAGGAAAAATAAGTTTGAGTTCTGGAGGTCCAGCAGATTTTGGATTATCCCCCAAACCCACATTCCATATAGTTAACACACATTCATTCATTCAATGGGCATTTCCTGGGGTACAAAGATGAAGACACAGATGCTGCTTGTCAGGAGCTCACAGCTTAGAGGGTAGAAAAGGGAGTGGGTAGAATAGAGTGTGATGAGGCTGTGATAGGAGAGAGCCCTGGGCACTATGGGGACACAGAGGAGGAACCTCACCCCTCTGGGGTGATGGTGGCCAGGGGTGGCTTGGAAGGAACACCTTCTGGGAGGAGTGTCCTCTGAGCTCAAACTCAGTGGAGGAGTTGGAGTTAGCTGAGTGCTGATTAAAGGTGTCAGGAAGAGACTACAGCATGTCCAAAGATAAGGAAAATTGAGATGGCGTGTGTCTTTGGGGTGTCATTGGCCTTGTTGGGTAAGTTATGCACAAGTTAGGGCTCTCTTGGGGAACCCACAAAAGCCCAAGGGAGCGCACAGGGCCACAGTGGAAACAGGAGAGACTTCTGGGATTCAGGACTTGTGGGTTGGCCTTGGATTGCCCCCTCCCTGGGTAGGGAGGTGCTCTCAGCTGAGAATTGAAGGGTCCAGGGAGGAACACCCACCTCTTCCCCCGCGACTGAGCCCTTGCCATCCCTAAAGATGTGCCACCATTCTACTGCTCCTTGTTGCTTCTCCAGGGCTGCCCTGACCTCCCTGGGGGCTTCCTTTTTAACATGCATCTCACAGTGCTCTGCAAAGGAGCGAGGAGCTCTGCGGTGGCTACAGAGTGGGAGCCTACAGCGTGGCAGAACGTGCCCTGGCTGTCCCATCTGCTGGCCGGCCTCGCTCCACCTGCCTGCTGCTCTCTCTGTGGCATATGGGCAAGGGGAATGATCCCTCAGGGTCTGGGGCTCCAGGGCATCTTAGGACTGAGAAATCTGAGCCCATGTGGGGAGAACCAAAGGGCTGCAGGGACCCTCCAGATAGCCTCCTGCTCCCCTGGCACCAGAGCAGCAGAGACTGGCCCCATCCAACTGTGTGTCTTTGTTGGGACTCTCAATCCCATGTTGAGGCCCTGTTTCTCTCCTTTACCCTCTTCCAGAATCCCTCTTTCCACTCTGAGCCCTTGTTCCCTTATGGAGCCTCGCCGTTCTGGGTTCCGATCTTCCCATTGAGCCCCAGGCCCTTGCTGAGCCCTGTTCCTCCCTGTGGGTTCCTTCTCGGGGCCCCATCCCGTCCCTGGGTCCCCGTTCTCACACTGATCTCTGTCTCCTCGCCTAGCCCCACCCTCAGAGTGTCCCCTCCTCCCCTGAACCCTATGCTGTCCCCAAGGCTTGGCCCCCTTGGAGCTCCCCTCCCTACCCCATTTAACCCATTCTTCCCCACGAGTGTTTTAAATCCTCCCCACCTCCCCCCACACACTCCCCCATGCCTTTGCCTACACCTCATTCTTCACAGTGTGGCCGATACCAGGGGTCCCCCAGCTCCCTGTCTCTGCCCCTCTAGACTCATCTGGGTCCCAGCCACCCTCTTCCTCTTCCCTGGCTCAGAGGAAAAGCCGTGGCCACCCATCCCAGGCTGATCCCCCACCCAGGGCTTGAGCCCATCTCCTCGGGACCCCTCCATCCCTGGACTGTCCCCCTCCTCCCCATGCTTAAAGACTATCTTTACTGGCTCTTTCCCGCATCCTGAAAACATGCCCGAAGTCGCTTTCATCCTAAAAAGTCTTTCCTCCACCCTGTCCCCCTTCCACATGTCCCGTCTTCCCTGCACATCCAAGCTCTTCTTCACTTCCCTTCAGTCCTCACTGTGCTCTGACTTCCACACCCCTGTCACTGAAGTGCCCTGGCAGTGGTCACCAATGGTCTTTTGAGAGCTGTCCTCAAAAGGTACCTTTCAATGCTTACAATAGTAGTTAACATTCATTGAGCACTTCCTATGTCCTGCTCCTTTGTCTTGCTCACTACCCCTCTGGTGTAAGCATAATTATCATTGCCAACTCACAGTCAAGGAAACTGACGCTTAGCGGTTAATGGGTTTTGCTCCAGTTCACCTAGCTCGCAAGAGATGGGGCCAGAATTTGCACATGGATCTTCTAACTCCTGAGCCTGAGTTACTAACCTCTGAACGCACTGTGGCATTTGACATAATCGACTCCTTTTATTCTTGAAATGTCTCCTGTTTCTATGACATGGCATTTTCCTGACTTCCCTCCTACCCTCTGCCCACTCCTTCTCAGGTGACTCCACAGGCTCCTCTTCCTTTCTTTGCAGTCCCTTTTTAAATGTCAGCGGATCTCTCAGCTCTGTTTCTTCTTTCCCCTGGGCTGCCTCATTCACTCCTATGGGTCCAGCTGCACCCCATGACTCCCACACGTCTGCTTCCGGCCCCGAATCCCCGCTGAACCACAGAACCAAACATCCAGCCACCTGCTCCACAGTCCAATGCCAAACTCAAGGTGCTCAACCCTGAACCCATCGCCTTTCCCCAGGCCTGTTTCTCTGGGGCCCTGGGGCTCAGTGAGCGGCAGCACCACCCCCCAGGTCCTCAGCCAGCAGCCTGGCAGGCATCCTCCCGCCCCCTCATCCCCCACGTCTAATCAGGCTCACTGATGCTCCTCAACACCTCTCATTTCCATCTCCTCTTCCCCCTCATTGTCATCGTCTTAATTTAGGCCTCATCATCTCTTGCCTGGATAACAGCATCAGCCTCCTAATTGGTCTTCCTCCCACCACTTGAGCCCCTGCCCTGCTCTGGCCCTCCACAGTGCAGCCTCTGTTTGGACTGCTGGAGTGCTCGCTCTGAAACTCAGATCCGATGTCACTCCCCTGCATCAAACCTCTGCAGCTCCTCACGGGGGAGGGGGGCAGTCGTGTTAACAGGATGACTGAGAAGGAGGGTAAAAGGTGACTGAGGTCAGAGGATGCCTTATGGCTGGGGGTGGGAGCAACACAGGTCACTTTGGCCCTGATCTTCAACCTCTTGGTGCCTGGCATGTCACTCCCTAAGACTCTCTAGGTGGCCCTCAATCTAGTGGCAAAGGGGCCATGGAGGATGATGAGGCATCTCTTTGTGAGAGAGGGGGATGGCCTGAGACCCCCACCTTCTGCTCCACCCTTGCATGCTCCTGAGTGAGGCCTGCTCAACCTAGGCGGAACGCCCCCCACTGACAGTGGGGAAGAGAGTCCTGGCCTCTAGATTTGCTAGGGACGTGTCTCAGAGACAGAGGCCGCTGTCCCTGCAGGTGCCGCAAGATGACTGGGGGGGTTACCCCACTGGTGGCAAGGATGGGGAGATCCCCTGCCGCCGGATGCGGAGCGGCAGCTACATCAAAGCCATGGGGGATGAGGAGAGCGGAGACTCCGACGGCAGCCCCAAGACATCTCCCAAAGCAGTCGCCCGCCGCTTCACCACCCGCCGCTCCTCCAGCGTGGACCAGGCCAGGATCAAGTAAGGACTGGGAGGGCTGGGGTGGAGGGTGGTTCTGGGAGCTGATCCTGGGCTCTTGCAGATGTGTATAGATTGCGTCCCTGCTGGGTGGCCCTGCTTAGGGTTCAACTGGGGTGTCTCTCTGCCCCATATAAAGGGGAGGTCCCTGGCAATGGTCCCTGTCCGAGTGCCTCTTGGGGGGAGTCTCATTTCCCAGAGTCTCCTGGGGAAATCTCTGTTTGGGGGTTCTGGGGAATAGAACCTGCTCAGGGGCCCCATTGTTGTCATCCCCCTCCACCCCGCACTGCCTAGCAGTCCCCTTTTCTCACTCTGGAATTTTGAACTTTTCCAGCTGCTGTGTCCCACCCCGGATCCACCCCCGGAGCTCCATCCCTGGCTACACCCGTTCCCTCACCACTGGACAGGTAGGGAGAGGCCGGTAGACCTGGAGGAAGGGGCAGGAGGGGGATTCAGTCCCATGCTCAGCTTAGGCCTTAAAACCAGAGGCTCTGCCTATGGACAGAGCTCAGGTGTGGCTCTGGGGGAACTGGGAAACCTGCTTGGGACCCCTGGAGCTGACTCAGACTGGGGACCTCAGAGAATCACACCCTGGAAACCCACCAAGTGTCTTCAAAGTGCTGAGCTCTTAAGGACAACACCAGTTCTCTGAGGCTCCCCAGCCCTTTCCAGGCCTGAGTGTTCCCCCACCCCCACCCCACGTGGAAGGTAGGATTGATTCGTGCAGACAGGGCACGGGCCACGCTGCGGTCTCAGAGCCGATCTGGGCCCGAGTTCTGCCCCCACCCCCTCTATCCCGCAGGACCACCAGCAAGATACCCCGTGTCCCATCTGTGAAATGGCAGTAGTAGCAATAGTTATTTTACAAGGGTTTGCGAGAGTTCAGTGAGAAAATGTATGCACACACAAAATACTTGGTCCAAAATTGATATTTTATAAATGTGAGTTCCATACTTAACTGTAGACTTTCCCCTTAATTAAACGGAGGCAGTGCAGTTTAATAATTAAACTCATGAGATGGGTTTGAATTCCTCCTCAGCTCCTTACCAGCCGGGTGACCTGGGGCGAGTTACTTGACTTTTTTGAGCCCCACTTTCCCTATTTAAAAATAGGCATCCTAATAGTGTTCTTGGCACATGGCCAGCACTCAGTAAAGGTTAGCTATTTTTACTGTTTGCTGGGGGGAAAGAGCAACGCAAAAGACTGTCCACACCGGCTCCCATTGTTCGCTGCTGCGGTCTCTGGGTGTTCCTTTGTTGCATTGCCTGGACCAGGCAATTGGGTTGGCACGGCTCTTTTCATACCAGATCAGCCTGCGTTGCTAACCCCACTAGTTAATGCTCAGTCCTCATTTTACTTGGGCCATCAGCAACATCTAACACAGCTGATGGTTCTCTCCTTCCTGAAACACTACTCAGCTGGCTTTGGGGACACCACCCCCTCTAGACTCTCCTAGATTCTTCTCCTATGCTGCTTATTCCCAGTGTGTCTCGGGTGCCTCTACAACTCCCCAGGATTGAAACACTGGAGTTGTCCAGGGGCTCAGGCCCCAGACTTCTCTCTCCACCTACTTCTTAGGCGATCTCATCCTGGCTCATGGCTTTGAGTATTTCTCAGAGCCTGGTGACTCCCAAAGGCATGTCTCCAGCCCAAACCCTCCCATAAAATGCCAGGCATGTGTATGTAGGTGTGTACTGAAATCTCACTTGGATGCCCAGTACACATCTTGAACTCAAGATGTACAAAACTTAACTGCTGATTACCCACTCCCCCTCCCACCGACCATTGCTGCACTGCCGACTGTCTTCTCCATTTCCGATAAGGGCAACTTTATCCTTCCAGGAGCTCTGGTCTAAAGGCCTGAAGTTAGTCTTCAGTCAGTCCTTTCTCTCTCGCTTACAAGCTTACAAACCACAGCCGGTCCTTCAACAAATCCTATTAGTCCCACCTTCAAAATACATCCAGGATGCAACCACTCCTCACCACCCCCACTGCCACCAGTCCAGTCCGGTCACCGTGTCCTTTTGCTTGGACTGTGGCGCTGCCTTCTAGTTGGTCTCCTGTATTTGCCCTTGCCCTACTTCATCCTCTCACTACAGCCAGAGTGGTCGTTAAAATACATAATCGCATTTGCTCACTCTTCTGCTCAAAACCCTCACCTTGCTCAGAGCAAATGTCAAGGTCTTGACTATGAGTTACAAGGCCCTTGACTGTGAGTGACCTGACCAGAGCTACCTCTGAGTTCCTCTCCTAACACTGTCCCCCTCCCTCCCACTCCAGCGGCACCAGGCCCCCTGCTGCTCCTGACCCCACAGGTGTGCTCCAGCCTTAGGGCCTGTGCGTTTGCCATTACCTCTGCGGGGACGTCTTCCCAGGCATGTCCATGGATCACGTCCTCACTTCTTTCAGGTCTTTTTCTGAATGTTCTAAAATTTTAATTTAACCCTCCCTCCCAACATTTCCTTTTGCTCTTCTCTGTGCTGTTGTCATCTTCCTCCTTCTCCTCCTCCTCCTCCCTATAGCACTTTTCACTATCCAACTTCACATGTACTTGACATATTTAGCCTGGAGGTGTGGCTTATTATCCCTGCTTTACAGAAGAGGAAATAGGTTTAAAGTACCAGAGATGTCACCCTATTATTATCTCTAATAGTGCTTTTTTTCTCCTAAGTCTATTTTTTGTTTAGTATTTGCCTAGAACATCTTTTTCCGTCTTTTACTTTAAAGCTTTTTGTCTCCTGTGTTCCGGTATGTTTTATGTCAATAGTTTACAGCTAGATTTTGCCTTGTATCCATTCTGATAATTGCTAGAGAGTTTAGTACATTTATATTTATTGTGATTACGGATATGCTTGGATTTATTTCTGTCATCTTATTTGTGCCTTCTCTTTATCCTGCCTTTTGGGTAATACTCTTTTGCTGCCTTCTTTTGGTTTGATTGAGTTTTACTTATTCTTCTCCTTGCCAGATCCCACACTGGTTTGGCAGTTATATATTCTATTTTATTTTTTGTGGTTATCCTTATAGTTTTAATGTGCATATTTAAAGTCTGAAGCTGACAATTTTTTCTACCTTATCCTAAACAATGAAAAGACCTTAGGACACTTTAATTTTGATGACCTCTTCCCTTCTTCTTTCCTTTTTTTAGAAATAAAAATTTATTTTCTCACAATTCTGGAGGCTAGAAATCTGATATCGAGCTGTCAGTAGGGGTGGTTTGTCCCATTCAGTGAACTGTATTTCAGATTTTTCATTTTTGCCTGAAGAACAAAACATTTTAAATTTGGCAAAGTTAATTCATCAATTTTTCTCTTCTTGATTGTGCTTTTGGTGTAGAATTTAAGAAAATGTTGCCTAATCCAAGATCATAAAAAATTAGTCTAATGTCTTTCTTAAGAATTTTGTAGCTTTAACACCTACATTTTGGTGTATGATTCAGTTTGAGTATTTTTGTTTTATTCGTGTGTAATTTGAGTTAGGGGTCCAACTTAATCCTTTTGCATGTGGATATCCAATTTTCCCAGCATCATTTGTTGGAAAGACTTTTCTTTTCTCATTAGAATTTCTTGAACCCTTTATCAAAATCAGCTTATCATAAATGCATGTGTTTATTACTGAACCTTCAAATCTATTCCATTAGTCTGCGTGAATTTGCCCTTCTGCTATTACCTTATGCTTTGATTACTGTAAATTTGTAGTGATGATTGACTTCAGTAAGTTTAAATCATAGGATTTTGTTACTCCTTAAAAGATTGCTTTGTGATTTGTGTTTCCTTTGCATATACATATGGATTTGGGGGAAGCTTGTTGATATATATAAAAAATATATTTGTGAATTTGAGAGATCGCACTGAATCTGTAGATCAATTTATGAGGTATCATATTCTTTTTTTTTTTTTCTTGAGATAGAGTCTTACTCTGTTGCCCTGGGTAGAGTGCAGTGGTGTCATCGTAGCTCACTGCAACCTCAAACTCCTGGGCTCAAGGGATCCTTCTACCTCAGCCTCCTGAGTAGCTGGGACTACTGTCACACACCACCACACCTGGCTAATTTTTCTATTTTTAGTAGAGTCGGGGTCTCATTCTTGCTCAGGCTGATCTTAAACTCCTGAGCTCAAGCAATCTTCCCGCCTCGACCTCCCAGAGTGTTAGGATTACAGGTGTGAACCACTGCGCCCAGCCTATCATAGCTTACTGCAGCCTCGAACTTCTGTGCTCAAGCAATCCTCCTGTCTCAGTCTTCCCAGTAGTGGAACTATGGGTGCAGGCCACCATGCCCTGCTAATTTTTTAATTGTTTGTAGAGGTGGGGGTCTCATTACTATGTTGCCCAGTCCGTTGTGCGCTTAACAATATTAAGTATTACTAACTTGAACATTGGATGTCTTTCCACTTATTTAGTTCTTCTTTGATTTCTTTCAGCATTTCTTTTACTTTTTATTTTTATTGTAATTTGACAAATTGTAGTTATGTATATTTATGGGGTACAAAGTGATGTTAGGATTTATAAATAAAATGTGAAGTAATTAAATCAAGCTAATTAACATATCCATCACCACAAATACTTAAGTGCTCTTAGGGTACTTTAAATTTGATGGTCTTTTCCCCTCTTATATGTACTTGTTGCCTAGTATTTTAATTTCACCTTTAAACCTCTCAAATTCGTCTTTATTATTGCTGTTATTTTTATGTTATTAGTACTTGATTATATGTGCTCACATCTTTACTTTTTTTCCTCCTCACTATACCTGTCTTGGATCTTATTTCTTCCTCCTAAAGTATATTCTTTAGTAAGTTTTTAGTGACTGTTTCTAAGTAGCAAACTCTGTCTTTAATAAAAAATATATTTTACCTTCACTGTTTGATATTGTTTAGCTTATTGTGGGGATTCTAGGTCAAGATTCATTTTCTTTCAGTGTTTTGAAGATATTCTTTTGTTTTCTATTGTTGCTATTAAGAAGCCTGCTGTCAACCTGGTTGTCTTTGTAGGTAATTTTCGTTTCTCTCTGGTTGCTGTTAAGATCTTGTTTTGATTTCAGTATTCTGCAGTTTCACTGTGATATTTTTGAGTGTGTTCTCCCTAAATCTCAGGATTCATATCTTTCATCAATTCTGGAAAATTCTCTCATGGTTGCTATTAGCATGGTGCATCTTTTTTCCCTTCTTTTCCCTTCAACCTATTTGTATTTTGAATCTAAGGTAAGAAATACTATTAGTATTTCTTATAAGATAGGTCTTCTGGCAATAAATTCCTCAGTCTATATTTATCTGGAAATGTCTTTATTTTTACTTCATTTTTGAAGGATAGTTTGCTGGATATAGAATTCCTGGTTGACAGTTTTTTTTTTTTCTTTCGGCAGTTTGAATATACTATTCCACTGCCTTCTGGTGTTATGCTGTTCTGATGAAAAGCCAGTTATTTATGCAGTTGTGGTACTAATACCTGTAATCCCATGTACTGGGATTAGGCTGAGGTGGGAGGATTGCTTGAGGCTAGGAGTTTGAAACCAGCTTGGGCAACATAGCAAGACCCTGTCTCTAAAAATAATTTTAAAAATTAGCCAGATGTGGTAATGTGTACAGCTACTCAGGAGGCTGAGGCAGGAGGATCACTTAAGCCCAGGTGTTTGAAGCTGCAGTGAGCTAAGTTGTGCCACTGCACTCCAGCCTCAGCAACAGAGCAAGACTCTGTCTCAAAAAAAAAAAAAAAAAGACAGACAGAAAGAAAAAGATTTTCTTTGTCTTCAGCTGTCAACATTTTGATTGTAATGTGTCTAAATATGGATCATTTAGTGTTTAACCTACTTTAGGTTCATTGAGCTTCTTTGATCTATAGATTAATATTTTTTAAAAAAATCAAATTTGGAAAGTTTTTGGCTATTATTTCTTTAAACATTTTTTTCTTCCCCTATCTCTCTCTTACTTTTTTTTCTCCTTCTTCTGGAACTTCCATTACACATGTCGGTATGCATGAAGTTGTCCCATAGGTCTCTGAGCCTCTCTGTTCATTTCTATTCAATCTTTTTTTTCTCCATTCTTCACATTGGGTAATTTATACTGATCTATCTTCAAGTTTACTGATCATTTCTTATGTTAAGCCCCCCAGTAAACTTTTTGTTTTAGTTATTGTACTTTTCAGCTCCAGAATTTCCATTTGTTCCTTTAAAAAAAAAAAACAACAACTCTATGTCTTTGTTGGGATTTGTATTCACGACGTCATTGTTGTCATCCTTTCCTTTAAATCTTTAAATATGGTTTCCTTTAGTTCTTTGAATATATTTCTAATAGCTGCTTTGTAGTCTTTGATAAATCCAACATTTAAGGATATTAACATTTTCTTATTTATTTGCACGTCTCATAATTTTTTGTTGACTACTGAACATTTTAGGTAATATATTACAGCAACTCTGGATTCTTGCTTTTCCCTCTTGAAGATTGTTATTGCTTTATTTATTTGTTTGCTAATTCCTGGAATAAATCTGTGAAATCTGTCTTCCCTGCAAAATGCAGCATCTGATGAATTCACTCAGGTTTTTTCCTTTTTCTTTTCCAGCTTTGCTTCCTAGGGGTTACTCCTGTATGTGCATAGCTTAGTGTTTAGCCAAAGATTTGTCAGAGATTGTGCTCAAAAACCTCAGGCCAGTAAGGCTTCCTTTCTTTGTCTGCTGTTCTATGTATGGGCTGGGGAGGGCAAATTTCAGGTTGTTTTCAAGACTGGCCTGGCTTTTACTCTTCACCAGGCTCTTTTGTGTTTCTTCTGTGCATGAATACAGATTCTGAGGCAAGAGAGGCTCAGAGCCTCTCTGGTCTCTACTGTGCATTCACCCAACCTCTAGTTAACCTAAGCTATGTGGAGAGCGTATCAAACCCCTTATGCCTGTTTCATTCCCCTAGAATTCCTGTCCAGTCTCTGGCTCGTCTGCCAGTCTATTGCTTGCTCTGAACAGTGCCAAAACCTCAGCCTAGTAGTGCTGCTGGCCCTCTCTGTTCTTGATACTGTAATTGACAATGCTCCAAATTCAGTGGAGCCCTCTGGCAGTGGCAGTAAAGCAACTAATTTTCACAGCCTGCACCACCGTTATTGAACTATTGCAACTGATAGAGCTGGGGGCTTGGGGAATGGGAGCAGCCTCAGGCAAGGATACCACAGGGTCATGCTATTCTTACAAAAAGGTCAGTAATTTTTATGAATAAATGTTTTCGTTGTTGTTGTCTTATGCATTTGATTGATTTTTAGAGTGATGAAATGGTTGTTTTTGACAGTTTTGTCCAGCTTTGTAGTTGGTTTGGGCTATAGGATTTGACATCTTTCTCACTTTGTCATGTCTGAAGTCAAAAGTCTGGAAAATTCTCAACCACTATAATTATCTCTTTAAATATTGCCTTTTCCACATTCCATCTAGTCTCTCCTTCTGGAACTTCTATTAGTTGTATGTGGGACCTTCTTATTCTTTCCTGTGTTTCTTAACTTCTTTATAGCTTCTGTCTCTTCCTCTCTATGCTGCCTTCTGGGTAAGTTCTTCAGGTGTATCTTCCAGTTCATCAATTTTCTCTTCAGCTGTGTCTCATCCACTATTAACTCATGGATTGTGTTTTTAATTTCACTGACTTTTTTTTCATTTCTAGAAATCTGATTTGATTTCTTTTCAAATCTTTCTAGTCTTTTTTTCTAAGCTTTTATTCTCTTATGTTTTCAGTTTTACCTTTACAGTCTTAGAAATTTTTTCCTGTCTGCTGAATTTGCAAAGAAATAAAAAAGTAAAGTCTTAGAACTTTTAAACATAGTTTAAAAGCTATTTTGTTTTAGTTGAGGCAACATTAACTGCTGTAACAGAGAAACTTTGAATCTTCAATGGCTTAACTCAATAAAATTCAGTCCTCGTTTATGTCACAGTTTGAATTCGTTATCTGTTGCTGTGTAATAAGTTATCCTCAATTGTAGGGTCTTAAAACAACAAATGTTTATTAGCTCACGGTTTCTGTGCATCCAGAATCTGAGTGCAGCTTGGCTGGGTGCCACCTGGGTCAGGTGTCTCACAAAGCTGCACTCAAGGGTGGGCCAGGGCTTCAGCCTTCTCGAAGTTTGACTGGGGGAAGATCTGCTGCCATGCTCACTCACGTGGCTGTCGGCAGGTCTCAGATCCTCGCTGGCTAGTAGCCAGTGAGACTCACCACAGGCTACTCACAACATAGCAGCTCGCCTCTCTCAGAGCAAAGGCTCTGAGAGAGAGAGACAGAAAGAAGGCATCTAAGATGGAAACCACAGTCTGTTTGTACCCTAATCTCAGAAGTGAGATCGCTTGTATCTGCCATATTCTGCTTATTAGAAGTGGGCCGGTAAGTCCAGCCTGCACTCATGAGGAAGGCATTACACAGGGTGTGAGTGGCAGGAGGTGGAGGTCATTAGGGGTTGGGTTAGAGGTTGTCTACCACATAGCTCACTCATCCTCCTTTACATGTGGGAAGCCTGCACAGCCTCGGTTAGGAGTGGGTCCCCCAGGAAATATTTTGCAATTGCTTCTGTTAGAACATCTCTGGTCTGGTACTATTTTATGTTAACTTTTAATTTGGGGGGTTTGGCCCTTGTGGGTTCATGCAGATCCACAGTCCTGTGTCTGTGTGAGCACCAGCTTGTGGCACAAATTCTCAGGGGAGTTGCCTCCTTTCCCATCCCCCAGTCCCTGTACCACAGATCAGCTTCCTGTCATCAGCCCATGGTGATGATTGATTTTTCTTTCTAGTCTACATTTTCTTCAAAGGTTTCCTCTTCCCTTGCTTCGTGCAGGTTCTCATTTCCAATTCCACGCTTCATGTGGGCCCAAAGCCTTCCTCCTGTGCCCGAGTGGGTGTTAAAACCTAAGCCTTTTGCTTACTGAGACCAGCAATCCCTGTCCGCACCTCCTGCCTCCTGGGCTGTTTGCAGCATTGGCTCACACAGTTAATATTCTGATTTTCCAGTCTCCTCTTTGCTTTTGTTCCCTGGGGACTTATCTTGCTTTCTTGTGAGCTCAGCTATGCATATAAAACGACGTTTGTTATATTTTATCCAGTGTTTTGAAATGGGAGAGTTTTCCAAAGGTTATCTAAACTAAATAACACATGCAAAGTATGTGGGATGTGGCCTGGCCCCAGCTGGACCCACTAACTCTAGAATGGACAGTATTCAATTAGACACAAAGTATTTTTCTCTAAATATTCCATGAGCTTGGAAATGGCTGCTGATGCTGCGTCTGATTTGGAGAAAGGCTAAGAATCTCATCCCGAGAGGATTCTTTGACTTTGACTCTCCTGCAAGTGGGGGTTGGGGGAAGCAGGGTGGAAGTCAGTGCAGGGATAATGGGAATATTCACAGTATGATGTTAAAATTTTATACTTGTAATATAGTAAAGATCAATTTGGGTGTAATATTCATCAGAGAGTCTGTATGACTCTCTGTGTTTCCTTTGGGTCCTGGTCCCTTCTTTGAACCCCAGAAGATCCTCTTGGCCTGTTGAGCTGGAAGGTGTTTGGCCCCAGGGAGTTGCTCACCCTCCCTCTATCTGCCTTGGATAGAGTTGATTGTGGGTATAGCCTATGGGTGGGATTTCAAGAGCTTCAGACCCCTGGGAAAGAGAGGCCTCTCATTCTTAGTGGCATTGTCACTGTGATTTAAGGACCTATTGCCACTAATAGTAGTAGCTAATGTTTATTGAGCATCAACTATATGCAGTGCAGATAGTATGCCTATTGCTTTACACACAGAAGAGGGCTGCAGATAAGGAAATATATTACAGAGCGAGATTCCTTCCAGCCCTGGTATCCAGACTTGAGACCAGAATGCTCTCTGCTGGGGTTAGATCAGCTCTCCTGTGCTCCAGGAAGGACTCTCTGGGCTGGATTTATTCTAGTTGGGGAGTGTCTTGAACCTAACCCAGAAATAGCAGGAGTTAGTTCAGTTCCTGAGTTTCAGGAAATACCCTAGCAACTGTTGTCCTTGGTGCCCCAGAGTCCAGAAATAGAAAGACTGAGAGGTAGACTCCAAGGAGTCATGGTGAGCGCCACAGCTGCCACGCAAGTGTGGCTCGTGCCAGTCAAAGTTAAATTCTACAGGATCTTGGATTGATTTTTCCATGCCCTGTGATTTCTATACATTTGCAGTGAAGTTCCTTCAGAAAAAGCTGCAGAAAGAAGACCAGACAGTTTTTCTTCTTAATTACCGGGCCCACATTGGAACTACTGAATCTAAATTTCCAGCAAATTTGGCTCTGAGCTTCCAAGCAGCCAAAGCAAAAAAAAAATGAAATGTGATTAAGTTTCAAACCTCAGTGTCTATAAGATAAATCCAAAGCAACTTGGATTGATTTTTCCATGCCCTGTGATTTCTATACATTTGCAGTGAAGTTCCTTCAGAAAAAGCTGCAGAAAGAAGACCCGACAGTTTTTCTTCTTAATTACTGGGCCCACATTGGAACTACTGAATCTAAATTTCCAGCAAATTTGGCTCTGAGCTTCTAAGCAGCCAAAGCAAAAAAAAAAAAAAAAAAAAAAGAAAGAAAGAAAAAAGGCATATAGTTAGAGAGCCCTGGGTTCAGATTCTGGGGATGGGGCCTGAGTTAATGTGGGTTTACTAAGCTCCCCAGGAGATTCTGATGCTCAATCAGCCTTACATGTGAGCCAGGAAACACGGCATTTAATTTCAGCTTTACCTTGGACAATTCATGTGTCTTAGTTTGCTCATTAGTAGAATGGAATGGAAATTTCTGCTCTCTTTGAGGTAGAATCTAGTGAAATCATGTTTTGGAGGCTGAGTTATGGAAATATGGAGCTGCATTTTACATGTGGATCAAGCCACTCCTTTGACCCTCTGCTGACTGCACATAAATATGGTGCCATGAGTCTTTCCAGGGAGATGTTACAAGATGCAGCTGTAGGATATTTGCTGTTACGTTCACTGTGGGTTGCTATAGAGGACCTTGTCCGTGACTTTATCCAGTGGCCTCTACATAACCATCCACAGGGGACTTTCTCTTAGGCTTAGTGACAGGAATAGTTGTGGTTCTCATGGAAACCTGCCCCGCGCTTACCAGGAAGGCCCTGAGACCTTCACACGCCACTAACTGAGGGTTTACTGTGTGCCAGTTGCCGCACCAAGTGCCTCACATGTTTTTCTTTGAGTCCTCCAGTAGCCCTGTGAAGATGGTGCCCCTATCACTTTCATTTGACAGGTCAGCAAACTGAGGCCCCAAAACTTTAACTTCCCCCGGCCACACTGCTAGGAAGTGGCAGAGCCAGCACTTGAATCCAGGTGGGTCTCGCTGCATAGCCCACGCAGGCAACGCTCAGGCCATGCTCCTCGATGCTTCGGCTACTTGGAAGCTCAGTGTCAGATATGTACGCATCCTAGGCAATGTTCGGGACTTTGTCCCCCGTGTTTTGGGTGTAGAGCTTACCTCTGGCACCACTTTTTCCTACCTTTATTTTTTCTCTGTGCCAGTTTTCTCATGTAAGTTGAGTATTTAGTCTTAGTGTGGTGGTGTGCAGCATGGGTCCATGAACAAAATTTTTGTTTGCTTTTTTCTTTAATTGTTTTAACACTATGGATTCTGCACCACCACAAAAACAAAAACAAGAACCTTATCCAGCAATGGCCGAGCTTTCCTCAGAGGATGAGGACAAGGAAGGAACCTGCCAGTCAAGTCAGAACCGTAGTTTGTGGGCAGGTGGAGGAAGGCTTGGAACATTTGTAGGTTAATAACTTTTGCTCCTTCACATACCCATTGATTTCTGTCCTGCCACCTGGTATATATCTCTGTAGGCTGCTTTCTATCAGTTTTGTAATGTAGTGGATTATAAATAATAAACTAAAAGGTGTCCTCTCCTGCAGTCCCCACCCCCATACTGGACAGGAGGGTGGACGTCAGGTCCCTGGTCCTTTCTGTCAGGGCCAGGAGAGAGAAACGTGAGGGGCAGGGACTAGGTAGAGAGGAAATGTGGTGGTCTGGAGCCTGGGGTACAGGTGGACACCAGGGAGAGGCATAGTGGGGTGGAGGTGGGGGTGTTTAGAGCCTGGGAAGCAACACAGGGCATAGATGCCCCCATCTTACCTTGCAGAGTGAGGGATTCTTTTAGTCCAAAAATGCAGGAGAAAGTCACTCAGAGGCACAGCCGCTACAGATCTAGATGGATTCCTAAGGCAAAGCGCCTCAGCGACCCCCGCCCCATCCCAGCACCTCCTAACTGTCCTCCCCACCCCCTACCCCCAGCTCAGCGACGAGTTGAACCAGCAGCTGGAGGCCGTGTGCGGGTCCGTGTTTGGGGAGCTTGAGTCCCAGGCCGTGGACGCCCTGGACCTGCCTGGCTGTTTCCGCATGCGGAGCCACAGCTACCTCCGGGCCATCCAGGCCGGCTGCTCTCAAGACGACGACTGCCTGCCCCTTCTTGCTGCCCCTGCCTCTGTCTCAGGGAGGCCCGGCTCCTGTGAGTACGCCCGCTGCCCGTGGCCGGGCCCTAGGTTGGAGGGCGCGCGTGGGGTCGGGATCTGGCCCCGCCTCGGCTGTGCTGTGTGGCGCTGGGCAGATCGCTCACCTGCCCGGGCCGGACGACGGGGAGAACAATCCTTGGCCCTCTGTGTAGCACACGTGGGGTACGCGTGGCTGCCGGGTCCTGTGGGGCCGCGAGGCCGCACGCGTTGCTCACCCGCCGGTCTCTGCGTTCGCCCGCTGCAGCCTTCAACTTCAGAAAGGCCCCGCCCCCCATCCCGCCGGGAAGCCAGGCCCCGCCCCGCATCTCCATCACCGCCCAGAGCAGCACCGACTCCGCCCACGAGAGCTTCACGGCTGCCGAGGGCCCCGCCCGGCGCTGCAGCTCCGCCGACGGGCTGGACGGCCCCGCCATGGGCGCGCGCACCCTGGAGCTGGCGCCGGTGCCGCCCCGGGCCGGCCCCAAGCCCCCCACACTCATCATCAAGACCATCCCTGGCAGGGAGGAGCTGCGGAGCCTGGCGCGGCAGCGGAAGTGGCGGCCGTCCATTGGGGTGCAGGTAGGCAAGGGGAGGCGCCGACGAAGGCCCATGCCCAGGCCGGTGGGGGATGGGTTGAGGGGATGGAAGGGGCCTTCTGGATACGTAGACCTTTTTTCTTGGCGTGCTTTGAGCTGCAAGTAGACCCCGCGCCTGGTCATCGACAGGGCTGCTCCGGCCAGCCCCAGCCCTCTCTCCCGTCTCTCGTCTTGGTGCCGTGGCTCTTACTGGCCAGTGGAGAGCAGTGCCCAGGGGTTGCCACCTTGAGGCCTCTGACCTACAGGGTCTCGCATCTTGTTCAGGCAGATTGTCAGGATCTGCCAGCTGGCGTGGGACACAGCCATTGCTGCCCATTCTCCCTGGGAAGGGCTTTCGTCCCTTGGCTGGTCCCAGTCACTGACCCCTCCTCCCTGCCTCCAGGTGGAGACTATCTCAGACTCGGACACCGAGAACAGGAGCCGAAGAGAGTTCCACTCCATAGGCGTGCAGGTGGAAGAGGACAAGAGGTAGGTCACAGTGGGGACATCTCAGGCTTCCTTGGGGTATGGGAAGAGAGGGCTGCATAATGTCCTCACTGGCCCAGTCTCCCTGTGCACCCTCTCTTCCTGGAGGTGAGACCAGGACTTTTCATTGGGGAGGAGTCAGAGCAGCCACAGAGGGTGTCTGCAGAGATGTCACCAGAGTAGTCATCAGATCTAACATGAATTCTCCTTGTACCCATGCCCATCCCAGGTGCTTAGAGGCAGACAGGGGCTATACAGTGGTTAAGGGGAAGGAGAGGTAGGGAAAGGTAATAAGTAGGTGCTGAGCAAGGCTCCAACAATTGTCCTTTCTAGGGGATAACAGGATTCTTCCAATCCCTCATTATATCCTGTGATGTACAAGCATGTGAGCTCAAAAAGAAATAAACAGGAAGATTGCCTCTCAGGGGCCCCTGGCAGATACAACACTCCTCCTCACTTGGCTCACACAAGCATTTAACCAGTGGGGGGGGGTACCTGTTATATGCCTGAGTCTGTGGTGTACCTGATATAGTAGAATTACCAGTGCCTAATTCTGGCATTAGGTGGCCTCAGAAACATTGCTTCCTTAATTTCCAACTGAAGAATTAGTATTGCGAGCTCTGGAGGGAATAGTGGAGAGTGTCCTCTCATTGTTGGGTGCCTGTGGGGAGACACTTTCTCTAATTACCATGCGGCAGTGCCACAGTGGCCCATCTGCCCTCCAGGCTGCTATGCTATCAGTCCAGTGGCTCTAGGTATGGTGTCTGGGAACTTTCCTGGAGCTGGCTGTAGGGTTTCATGGTAATCTGAGTTGCCCAGGCCACACCCACTGGAGCGTGCCAGTAGCAGCAGCCCCTCGAAGCTGTGTTACTAGTGGCCATTGTTGAGCCTTCAGACTTTCCCCAAAGCTCCCTCAACTATTTCTGGGAACCCCTGGGGATGGCTTGTGTGTGTGCCTGATCAAATCTTCTTGGGGTTCCTATGGGACTCACCATTTTTCTCCACTTTTGCCTTAGTTCCCTGAAGTTCCTTGTGCTCCTGAGGCTGTAAATGCCTTCATCAAGGGTGGCAAAAAGCTGTTGCCTCCATCACTCCTAAAGGTGCCATCCCACAAACTCTTACTATGCCGTAAAGATTACAGATTACTATGCCATAAAGATTACTCAATTTGCAAATCCATGACTTGAGTTCTTGAGAGATGGGGTAGGGTTCATGGATGGGTGCGACTCTATGCTCTGAATCCTACCCCATGGACCATAAACCAAGTCCATGTGTCCCTACTCACTCCCTTGAGAGGCTTTTTGCCCCCTTATCCAGATAGGTCCCTGGGTGGTCCCCCATTCCTCCTAACAAGCCTCAATCCTGGGAAGAGTGCAGTAGAAATTCTAGCTGACACTCCTGCTAAATCAGCACACTCTGTCATTCATTCATTGATTCATTCATTCATCAAATACTTATTAAGCATTTGTTATATGATAGCTCCTGGGCAATGTGTTAAATGCTTGGGGAAGCATCAAAGACATGAGTCTTACCCTCATAAAAGTTATGGTCTGGAGGGAAATCGAGGCAATGAATAAATTATCTATGAATAAAAATATGTTATGCATTATGGTATAATGGATATTATTGCACATTATGGTGGAAATGTGAAAGAAAAAAGGAGGAGATAAAAGAGAAGGAACCTTACTTAGATTAAGCAGGTGACCTTTAAGCCGAGACTTGAGGATTGACTAGGAACACTCAGGTGATGATTTGGGGGGAAAGTGGTCCAGGGAGAGGGAATAGCATATGCAGATGTGCTAGGGCAGGAAAAGACTTTGACAGAAGGTTCTTGTGGCTGGTGTGGAGTGGGGCGGGAGAGTGGTGAGGGAGGGAATGGGAGAATGGGCAGGGGCCAGGTCATGCGGAGCATGGGCATGATAAGGAACTGGAAGCTAATTGCAAGTAATGAGTAGCCATTACATTTTAAAGGAATGCGACATGATCTGATTTATGTTTACAAAAGATCACTAGCTGCTGAATGAATTTGAAGAACACAATAGTAGAAATGAGAAAGGCGGATTTTTCATGATTCAGAAGAAGGTGGTGATGTTTTACACTATGGTAGCTATTGTGATTGGTATATTTTTTTTGTATTGTAGTTTATAATTGGGCACTGCTAGTATATGGCAACACTTATGTTTTGTGTATGGATTTTGTATTCAGCGACCTTCCTGCTTTCTCTTACTAGGTCTCATAGGTTATCTGAAAATCATGATGGGTTTCCTATAGAGTCAGTTATATGAGGATATAAATAAGGATATCTCTTTTAAATCTGTATTTTAAATTTATTTTTCTTGTAATAATGCATTAAATAGGACATCCAGTTAGTTCACTGCTGAGTAGTAGCATGCTTATTCCATTCCCGACTTTAGTGGATATGCTTCTCAAGATGATGTTCGCTGCAAATTTTGATGGATACCATTTGTCAGGTTAGAGAAATTCACTTCTATTCCTAGTTGGCTAAGAGTTTTTATTTTTATTTTTTTTAAATAGAAAATGCAAATGTAACATTATTGTATGCTCTCTCAGAATCTACTTAGATGGTCATAGGTTTTCTCCTTCCATGTGTAATGTGGTGAATTATATCAATACATTTTCCATTCCTGGGATAAATCCTGCTTGATCCCGTTACCAGTTTGGATTAAATTTGGCTGTGAATAGCAGAGCCGCAATAGTGTCTTAAGTGTATTTCTTTCTCACTTAAACAAAAAAAACAGCCTGGAGGTAAGAAGGGCAGTGTTAGGACCCCAGGCACTTCTATGTTGTACATCACCTTGTGTCCAAGGAACTGAAGTTCAAGCTCCATCAGTCAAATCTGCATTCTGAGCATTGGGAAGGAGGAAGAGGGATGCAGTCCTTCCTTTTAAAAAAGACTTCCCGAAAGTTACACA
Source organism: Propithecus coquereli (assembly GCF_000956105.1). Taxonomy (NCBI): domain Eukaryota; kingdom Metazoa; phylum Chordata; class Mammalia; order Primates; family Indriidae; genus Propithecus; species Propithecus coquereli. The sequence goes on along the minus strand of NW_012142523.1, from coordinate 3,834,382 downwards.
TTTTAACCTACATCACATCAGCTAAAACCTCATCACAGGGTGGCACCTGGCTGCAAGTGAGGCTGTGAGGCATAGTCTTTTAGCTGGGAAGCAGCATGCAAGGCGTGAAGTACATAGCTAAAAATCAGAGTTCGTGTGGTTAAAGACAAAGACAAGAATGGATATACAAAGCTCTAGCAGTTTTTGTCACAGTCTTGCTATATTATTTTTACATATACTGCTAGATTTTTGAATAGTTGTTACTTTAAGATTTTTATATCTATGTTCACAAGTGCTATTGGCCTATAATTTTGTTTTTATTACTGTTGTTCAGTTCAGGTATTAAGGTTATGCTAGACTCAAAATGAATTTGGTAGCTTTCTCTATGTTTCTGTTCTTTTCAATAATTTGTGTAAAGTAGGAATGATCTGTTCTTCAAGATTTGGTAAAGTTTGCCTATAAAACTATCTAGGCCTGATGCCTTTTTGGGATAGGAGAAACTTTTAAAACTATAGCTTGAGTTTCTTTAGTGGTTATTGATCTATTCTGGTTATATTTTTCTCGAGTCAATTTCGGTGATTTCTGTATTTTTTTAAAATGGACCATTTTACAAAAATTGACAGTTTTCAAAACTTTTGGCAAAAAATATTTTTTCTCATAGTATTATAATGTTATAAATGTTTATTGTATCTCTAGGTTAGAGCTCCCTTTTTGTTCCTAATACCATGTAGTTATGCCTTACCTCTATTCCTCGATCAGCCTTGCCTGAGGTTTGCATATTTTATCATTTAAATATATTTTGTAAATTGTATTTTATTAGTCTTTTAAAGTAGTAGTTTTTGGTTTTGGTGAGCAACCTTTAATATTTCCTTTTTTCTACTACTTTATTTTTTTTTGAGACAGAGTCCATGCCTGGACTCATTATCGATTTCTGAATTTGCAACATTGTGGTCATAGCATATGTCTGTACTATATTTATTCCTTAGAATTTTTTGAAGTTTCCTCCATCAGAGAAACATATATCATATATATTATATATCATATATATGGTCAGACTTATAAATTATATTTTTCAAATGTTTATGCTTCTTTTTTTTGGGTATGTTTGATCTGCTAGTTCTGAGAGAGTTATGTTGAAAAAAGGTCTCACCGTCAGCTGGGCACAGTGGCTCACTCCTGTAATCTCAACACTTTGGGAGGCTGAGGCAGGAGGACTGCTTGAGGCCAGGAGTTTGAGACCAGCCTGGGCAACATAGCAAGACCCATCTCTATGAAAAGTGAAAAAAAAATATTAGCTGGTCATGGTGATGCACGCCTATAGTTTCAGCTACTCAGGAGGCTGAGATGGGAGGATCACCTTAGCCTAGGAGTTGGAGGCTGTAGTGAGCTATGATTGCACGCTGCTCTCCAGCCTGGGTGATGGAGCGTAGGTGTATTATTTTCTCTGGTAACTTTCTTAATTTTTGAGAGTGTGCAGTTTATAAGCATTCAAGCTTATTGTATTTTCTCTGTGAGCTGGCTCCTGTATCATTAAATAGAGTGTTTTATATCCTTACTAAAGATTTTTGCCTTGAAGTCATTTTTTGCCTGATTTTATTGCTATGAATGCTTTCTTTTGGTTAATTTTCTGATTTATTAATATATTTTTCCATCCTTTCCTTTCCAACCTTCCTCTATCCTTATGTTTTAGATGTGTTGCTTAGAAGTGATATGTAGCTGGAGTTTAGTAGACATATTTAATCCATTTAGATATATTTTGATTACTGATTTATTTGGACTCATTTCTATCATCACTTTAAAAATGTTCTAGTCGACATGCTTCTTCTTTGCTTCCCCCTCTCCTGCTTTCTATTTTCTGTTGAGCTGCTTGAGTTTATTTCTCTTCTTCCCTCCACTGGTTGGGAAATTTACATTTTGGTAGTGATTTCCCTTACAAATTTCACAGATTTACTTAATTTCATATTTTTCTAATAAAATCTAAAATTGTTAGTATTTCTATCCCTCTTGGGCACAAAATAAAAACAGTGGAACATTTCAATTTCCTTAACTTTCTCCTCCCATCTTCCATGTTACATTTGTTGGGTATTTTGATTACACCTCTTTCAAAGTCTCTGCTAAATCAGCTGTTGTTGCTGCTCTTATGGGTTAGTCGTTTAGATTTATGAACATGTTTTAGGCATTTAATGTTCACTATTGTTTGTTACAACCCACTCCTTCCTCATGGGTTCAGTTTCCTAAATGCTGATGTACTGCTTGAGCTTGGGACCGGTTTTAAAGTTAGTATCTCAGCCTGAGGTTTCTTGTGAACCCCACACCTCCCCACAAAGCTGCCTTAATGTTCTGATTTCCCAGCATCCTACTTCCAGGCCACATTCCCAAATCACTAGCATGAGTTTTCTAGTTCAGGTTTGTAAACGAAACAGACCTTCTTGGCTGCTGGCTTTCTGCACGGGGTCTCCTTCCAACTCCTCATGGTGCACAGGTTTGGGGTCTCTCCTCTCATCCTCCCTCAGCATTTCCTTCTAGCCTCTAGCATATGTCTGGCCCGATGTCCCTGTGGCTCACTTGGCTTAGAACCCTCTCTCACTACTCAGATTTTGAATTTCCTTTTTGCTTTGGTATCTGAAGATTTCTCTTTCCTATTTTCAAGCTTGGCATAGTAGCAAAAACACCTTCTTGATTTTATTTCATCCAGCATTTCTATGTGTTTGGGGCATGGGTGGGGGCTTCCTAAGTTGGTTCAGCATGCTGTATTGATCAGTGGACTAGACTGGGCTAATAGCAGTGGATGCAGAGAGAAGTGGACCCATTTGACAAGTATTTTGGAGTGGATATAAGGGAAGGCCAGGGCCAGGCAGAGAGTGTGGTCTTCCTCGCTCTTGTGCAAGCGTTTGGTAAGGTCTGGATGGGGTGGGCTGAGGAGGGAGATGGTGTTGAATATGTGTCTAAAGAACCGAATTGCCTAGGACAGGTGATCACACTGGGAGTTCAGAAGGAGTGACAGGTTGGGAGAGGGGGAATCTGGCCCATCTCTCTGGCCAAGCTCCCGCCTGTCTGCTGCAGGCATCCTTCGTTATCCACGTGCCCAGTCCTTTCTGTCCCTTATGTCCCTGGCACTTTAAGTCTGACTCACCACACACCATGACCCAACTGGGCATAACAGCAAGCCATGAATTCCAGCAGCCTTGCTAGGCCAACATCCAGGACTAGCCGCCCGCCCATTGCCACCCCATTTTCTCAGACTCTCTTGTCCTTACTCCTGTTTGGCTCATCCCAGTATCTGTCTCTGTCTCTGTACTTTGGTTTTAAAAATTGCTGGGCAGGGCCAGGTGCAGTGGCTCACACCTATAATCCCAGCACTTTGAGAGCCGAGGCAGGAGGATTGCTTGAGGCCAGGAGTTCAAGACCAGTCTTGGCAACATAGCTAGACCCTGTCTCTACAAAAAAATAAAAAATTAGCTGAGTACAGCGATGTGCACCTATAGTCCCAGCTACTCAGAAGGCTGAGGAAGGAAGATCACTTGAACCCAGGAGTTCGAGGTTGCACTGAGCTATGATTGTGCCACTGCACTCCAGTCTGGGTGACAGGGTGAGACCCTGTCTTTTAAAAAAAAAAATTACTAAGCAGGAAAGGTCTCTCCTTTTCTGCTTTTCAGGATGTTCCCTGCTAACCTCTTGGGTGAGGAGTTTGGACTTATTGCCCCTTATATCTAGAAGTTCTCTGTGGGTCCTTCCAGTTGCCCATCATGAGCGATGGCTTGGCTTAGTATGTGTGGGGTAGGGGCTGGTGCCCCTTCAGTTCTATTTCTACTGCACCCCCACCCAAGATTCATTTGTCCACAGGTATTTATTGGATTCCTATTATTTTCCAAATACTATGCTGGGCACTGAGACAAAGGTGGGCAGAGCCTGTCACAGCCCCTGCCCTTGCAAAGCTTACCACCGTGTTAACCTAGGAATCTCATAAATGATGTCAAATGTGACAGGTGCCACAAAGGAGAGGTATGTGAGCCATGAGTGTGTACAATAGAAGGTCAGAGGAGTCAGGCATGGCTGCCCTGGGGAAGTGACATTTGGGTGGAGATATGAAGGATGAACAAAAATTAACTAAGTGAAAATGGGACATAAGTATGTTCCAGGCAGAAGGATCAGTATGTGCTGAGGCCCTGTGGTGAGAGGAAACATATTTAAACAGTTACTAGCCCTGTCTCAAGGCATCCTTACTGTACCTGTCTTCCCATACCCGGAACACACTGGGCCATAATAAAATAATGCATCAGATGTCCTTGCTGACTATTATAATGGAAGACTTGCTGAGTGTGGTGGTGCATGACTACAATCCCAGCTACTCAGGATGCTGAGGCAGGAGACTGAGCTCAGGGGTTTGAGACCAGCCTGGGCAACATAGTGAGACCCCCATCTCAAAAAAAATCATAAAGAAAAAGGCTGTTTCTGGGGCCTTCTGGGGCCTTCATAGAAAATATGATTTTTGCTTCCAACTCTCCCTAACCATGAGGTTCCCTTGTATCTTTGATCCCTAGATCCCTCGCAGTAAGAACTTACCTTAAACTCCAGATTTAGCAAAAACAAAACCACCACCACCACCAAAACCCACCAAAATAAACAAACATAAACCCCCAGGATGCCTGGTTAAATTTGATTATCAGATAAACAAGGAATAAATTATAGTAGAAACATGTCCCATGCAATATTTGGGACATACTTATACTAAAAAAACCTGTTATTTATCTGAAATTCAGATTTAACTGGGAGTTCTGTATTTTATCTGATAACCCTACTTACGCCCACTTGTGCCCACCCAGGGCCACCCAGAGGACTCTGTGTAGCAAGGCCTGCCCATCCCTTCCTTAGCATTATGGTCCTTTCTAGCTTCGGGACCTTGGGAAGGGCATGTGCTGAAAGAATGGCCCCTTAGGCCCTGGGAAGGAAGCTTCCTTCCTCATGAAGTTCTAGTCCAAGAACAGTCGTGCGAAAGCGACGAGGAGCTGACTGCGAATGGAGGCCTGGGCGCAGATACTGCCTTCGTTCCTTAGCCTTTAACTCCAGCATGGTTCCTGACTGGCCTTCGCCACCCCTCTTACCTCTCCCACCCTCGCCCCACCTTGGCGTCACTGTCAGCGCCCAGTCTGGGGGTGGGGGGTGGATGCAGGGACTCCTGCTTTGCTTGACCATGTGTTTAAGCTCTTAGATGCCTTCTCAGAGAGGAGCTCTGTAGGAACTAGTACATGGTGGCTGTGCCTTGCCGAAATGTCACTGCCCTTCCTCCTCCCTGCCCAGTGCCCCTCCCACTCTGCCAGCCTGCTGCCAAATACTCCTGGAAAAACCTCTTGACAACTTCTGGATATTGAGCATTCCTTGGAGACCGTGTCTCTGGGGACAGTCCGGTTTCTTCCCGGAGGCTTTTATGTCATCGCCTAGAGAATCACAGTAGACACTCTCCCTGAAGTAACTACAGTAACAACTTGGCAGAATCATCAGGAAATGTAATCGTTACCTTGAAGAACTCGAGGGGAGGAGGTTTCCACAGCCTCGTTTAAAGGCTCAGGGAGAAAATACTGGGAACGCATCGTTACACATTAGTGATAACTCACAGCTGAAGCCAGTTTCTATCAATGCCTACAGCTGTCGGTGAAGGCCACAGCAAATATTGCCAAATCAAAAACTGAATGGGGACATAAGCCCTGAACGTCACTACTCTGAAAATTCATCTGTTATAGTTAGGATAAAGTTTGACTGTGAGTTAAATACGATAGAAGTTTATTTCTCTCTTGATTAGCGGAAGTCCAGGGAGAGTTAGATGAGGTCTGGTGGGTGCCCCACAGTGTTAGGACCCAGGCTTCTTCTACCTTATTGTCCCCCCACCCTTATCCTGTGCCTTCCCACTCATGTTCCAAGGTGGCTGCTTGAGGTCCAGCCGTCATGTCTGCATTCTGTTCATTAGGAAGGAGGAAGGCAAAAAGAAGGGCATACCCCCTCCTTTTAAGAACGCTTTCTGGAAGGTGCACATACCACTTCTGCTTATATCCTGTGGGCTTGAACTCAGCCACATGGTTACACCTAGTTGTAAGGGATATTGGGAAAAGAATCTTTGTTCAAAGTGTACATGGGTCCAGCTTAAAATTGTGGGATTCTGTTACTAAGGAAGAAAGGGAGAATGGATGTTGGGGGATAATTAGTGGTCTCTGCCATCCTTCCAACCAGCCATCCAACCACCGGTCAATGTTTCTGTGTGAGGAACTGTTCAATTTAGTGCGGGAGGCGGATATGCAAATAATGAACCACAATACGATGTGATATGGAGTATAAAAGAGGTTTTGTTCCGAGTGCTGTGGGAGAACAGATGGAAATGACCAAGCGCAATCATCGTAATTAATAACCACAATGCCCTCGCTGGGCTCTCGGCGCTGCGTTCGGATTGCTGTGTTTGTCTCGCTCCCTCTCTTTTCAGTGAGCACCACAGACCGTCCTGCTGGTCTGTAATAGCTGACACAATGGGAAGGCAAGGTGCTGTTCTAAGTGCTTTCCATATATTATCTCACAACAACCCTGTGAGCGGGTACTATTATCATTCTCATTTACAGATGGGGAAACAAGGCACCGTCCCTAGAGCTGGGTTTTGGACCTGGGCAAGGCTCCAGAGTACATGGGCTGCTCATTCTCATTCCTTCCCCCAGCCCGCTCCCAAATCTCCGTCATTGCGATGATTGAGGTCAACTGGTGGCACCTCTGTCCCCATCCAGACCCACCTCCCACTCGCTGGCATCTCTTCCCTTGCCTCCTCCAGCAGCCCTGCTTCAGAGGTTGAGACATCTGTCTCCATCCTAGGAAGTCATTTAACCTCTCTAAGCCTCAGTTTTCTCATCTGTAAGTAGGGATGATGCTGACACCCTTATTGTGGGACTATTTGTGGGCATTGAGCATATTTACTCATGTAAAGCGCTGAGCCTGGCACATACTAAGTGCTCAGAGAAGGTTATTTTTTTTTAATCCCCCTTATATCTGGTTCCTCAGGCTGCTGCCTCTGTCTTCAATCAATTTCTCTTTGCAGGTTGTTTCAGTTTCCTATTCCTGCCGACACAAACTAGCACGGGGTTAGTGAACTAAAACAATACAGATTTAGTGTCTTAACATTTCTGGAGGTCAGAAGCCCAGCTGGGTTTCAAAGTGGGCTAAACTCAAGGTGTTGGCAGGACCGCGTCCCTTCTGGAGGCTCTGGGAAGAATCCATTTTGTCACCTTTCACAGTTTATGAAGGCCGTCTGCGTGCCTTGGCCCGTGGCCCGCTTCTACCTTTGAAGCCAGCGACAGCGGGCTGGGTCCTCACATTGCATCACTCCAACCTTGATTCTGTCGTGCTGGCTCCTCCTCTGACTCTCCCGCCTCCCTCCGTCACTTACAGGGACCTGTGTGGCTACACCTGGGGACTCCAAGGCAGTCTCCCCATCTCAGGATCCTTAACTCAGTCACACCTGCAAAGTCCCTTTTGCCATGAAGGTAACATAGACACAGGTCCCGGGGATCAGGATGTGGACCTCTTTTGGGTGGCCATTATTCTGCCTTCCCCACAGGTCCCTTCCCCGCAGGACATGGCACGCAAGAGCCACCCCAAACACAACACCCCTCCTTTAACAGTACATTCCCTTCGTGCTTCCTCCCTTCTCAGCCAAGCTCTTTGAAAGAGTTGTCTTGACAAGTTTTCTCCCCCTCCTGACAACCTGCTGTATCTGTGTCTGCCCCCACGTTCCACCAAACCCACTCTTGCTCTGATCACCAGTAGCTGCCACATTGCCAAGTCAGTGGGCACCTTATATTCTTCCCAGCTGCGTTTCCCATGCTCGCTGCTCATTCCTTCCCGAGACCTTTTTCTCCCTTATCTGCCTTTAGGTGACTTTCTTATGCTTTTCTTCATCTTCTGCTCTGGCTTAGACTCCTCTGTGGGCCACAGTGTCTCTTCCTGTCCCTGAAATGTCCATGTTCCCCAGGGCCTTGGATCTTTTGACCTTTGATGCACTGTTCTTTTCTGGGGTGATCTTGTCCCACACTGCTGGTGTTGAATGCCACTTGCACAAGGGTGACGTAGTCCTGCTTGTGCTGTACACACCTCTGGCCCCTGGCTGGGAGTGTTGGTGGGGACTCTGCTTCCATTCGTCCCATAAGCTCCTCAGCATCTTTGGTCTTCCTTGAGGCAGACCCATGGGAGAGCTTGCTGGGACAGTGACTTGAGAAGCCCGGAGCCTGGGGCACTTTGTGCTTCTATCCCAGACTGTGTGGCTGTTTCCATCAAGATGGAGTGTGCTTCTCAGGATTTCTCAGAGCACAGGGAAAGGCAGAGAATGCAGTGGTGCCGAAGGACAGACCCCTGTTTAGCGGGGATAACGGGAAAGCAAGCAGGCATGGCACATATTCAGGAACGTATTTATTGGGGCAAACCTCTCCTTTACCTCTGTGGTCTGCAACTGCTAAAGCTGTGAAGGAGCCACAGGCTAACTGGAGCTCAAAGGCATAAAAATATTCAGAGCAAGCCAAGGTGCATCCTATCAGTTCAGTTAGACACACAAGACTCTTACCAGAAAGACAGAAAAACTTAACCACATGACAAGACTGCCTCTGAAGGCAGGACTGCTGTGGGGGGTATGGCACTGAGGAATGGTCTTGGGGGCAGTCAGGAGGTTCACAGAGGAAGCGGGACTTGAGCAGGGAATGGACAGGGCGTGAGGAGGAGGAAGGCCATCTCAGGCAGGGGCCTAGCATCTGCAAAGGCTTAGAGTCAGGATCACGTGTAATCTGGGGAATGAGGACAATGTGGGGGAGATGAGGTCGAAGAGGAGGATGTATATACCATCCAGGGTATGAGGGCCTCCGCTAAATGGCAGCATTGGAAGTTTGGACTTTATCATTTTGGCAATGGGGAGCTATGGAAGGGTTTTGAGCAGGAGAATGACCTGGCAGAGCTCAGCTTCAGGAAGACTACTGCAGTCTTGGGTGGACTGGGGAGGGATTGTTGGGCCTTGGATCTTAAAATATGCAAGGTATAATTTTAGGGAGAGGAGATACCTTGGTTGGCAATTACTGATCTATCTCTATAATTATATATATATGTGTGTATGTTTGTGGTTTTTTTTTTTAAGAGAGATATGTATATATTTATATATAATATGTAATATATTTTAAACACACACACACATTGGGTGGCCTGGATGGAGGGTCAGTGACTTCCCAAAGGCACACAGCGAGAAAGCCAGTGTTAAGACTCAGCTCTGACTCCTTGTCCGGTGCTCTGCCTCTGCAGTGTGAGTGAAGGCAGAGGTATCTGAAAGGAGGCCAAACGGATCATCAGGGCAGATGGTGATGCAAGTCTTGACCAGGGCAGGACAGGGCAGACCCCAAGGGGGAGGCTATGTGGGAGGCAAAGAGGATATGTTCTCTCTCCTCTTTCTCCAGGTGGGGGCTGGGACATAGGGCTTGTTGGAGACTGCACACGAGTGCATCTCTCTTTCCTGGGTCCTGCAGCATCCTTCTGGGCCTGGTTTCTATGGCAACAGGCTCCCAGCAGGCAGCCTGCCAGCTGGAGGCAAGCAGGCAGGCAGGCAGGGAGAGCAGGCTTGGGCAGCAGGAGAAAGGCTGAAGTTGCGGGGGTTGGAAGAATCTCTTGGGAAGCTGGAGGGACCCCTAGAGCTGGCTCCACAAACCCGTCTCCCTCCTGACCATGGAGGGGTGGAGGTAGCTCAGGATACATGGGCCTTTCTTTTGTGGTCCTTGAATTTCCAGACCTTGAACTTCTGTTCATCCCCCACCTCCTGCATTTCCTGACTCCCACTTCTTAAAGTATTGTGTGGCCCCACCTCACACGTCCCAGGGGGGCCACTGACTTCGTTATAGAAAAGAACTCTGAACTCAAGGTGGGGGAGGGAAATGAACAAGGTCAATAGACTTTCTCTTTTGCATAGGATTTGCATATTATTAACTCGAAGGCAAGAAATTTCCAGGCCCTATGTCATTCCTGCCAACAACTTAATTCAGCTCCACTGGCACTGGCTTGCTGTGTCTGGCCAGGCTCTGAGGCTGAGCTGCTGGGGTCCCTAGAGGAGAAGTCCCCCCAGCTGCAGCCCCAGCTGCTCCAAGGCATTTCTTCCTGTGATGTTCCAGCAGCTGGTACAGTGCAATGTGGTCAGACTGTGCAGCCCAGCAGCCCTGGGTCCAAACCGTGGCTCTGCTCCTTTGAAGCTGGGTGACTGTGGGCCTCTCTGGGCTTAGGTTACTCATCTCTAGGTAGGGCTGAGGATACAACTAGTACAGCTGGTGTAAACTAGCATGGACATAACATTTGTTGAAATACTGAACTACTGCTGCATTCTTGGTAAAGAGCCACCTCCCTGGCCCCTCTGGTCTGCCCCACAATCCAGCTTCTACAGGGTGCTGCTCCAGCACTTTGGTCTGTGCCTGCTGTGACTGGTATATTCCAGCATCTGTTCTGTCCATGGAGTGCTGGTTGTTAAGTGGTTTGCATATCACCGCTGTCTAGAGGCAGTGCAATAGGTAGGTACATTATGTACCTATCTGTTGGAAGAACTAATATATTTAAAGTGCGTAATGTCCATCGCTTCGTAGATTCCCTTCTTTGTTCCCTTCCCTTTGCCTGGGGTGGGGGTGAGGGCTGGGATGAGCCTGGGCAGGGGCAGAGATGACAGCCACCTCTCTCCCCAGGCGGGCGAGGTTCAAGCGCTCCAACAGTGTGACGGCCGGCGTTCAGGCAGACTTGGAGCTGGAGGGCCTGGCAGGCCTGGCCACGGTGGCCACAGAAGACAAGGCCCTGCAGTTTGGACGCTCCTTCCAGAGGCACGCCTCCGAGCCCCAGCCTGGACCCCGGGCCCCCACCTACTCAGTCTTCCGCACCGTCCACACGCAGGGCCAGTGGGCCTACCGCGAGGGCTACCCACTGCCGTACGAGCCACCTGCCACCGATGGGTCGCCCGGCCCTGCCCCTGCCCCCACCCCTGGCCCCGGGGCCGGCCGCCGTGACTCCTGGATGGAGCGCGGTTCACGTAGCCTCCCCGACTCAGGCCGCACGTCCCCCTGCCCGCGGGACGGCGAGTGGTTCATCAAGATGCTGCGGGCAGAGGTGGAGAAGCTGGAGCACTGGTGCCAGCAGATGGAGCGTGAGGCGGAGGACTATGAGCTGCCCGAGGAGAGTGAGTCCCCGCGGTGGGCGCGAGGGGCCTCTGTTCAAATCTGGACTGGTGTGGGGATCTACATCTGATCCAGGAGGTGGGACCAGGACTTCAAGGCAGAGGGGAGGCAGTTCACAGTGTCAGATCACATCTGAGGCAGATGAAGGAGATTCAGCTAAGTAGACATGGTCCTGGCCCCAGGGAGGTCATGGCCCTTCCCTTTGAGTCCAGTCTGAGGGGAGACACAGTATTACCCCACAGTCCCCAAGCTGATGGGATCGTGACTAGGAAGACAAGTGTCGTGGACGTGAAATTACTAAGTAATTCTTAATGAGCCAAGGAGTCACGCACTGATGAGTGACAAAGTTCAGCCACTGGGCGGTCAGAGCTAGTGCCCTGGCTAAGGCTGCCGGGCGAGGCTGGGGCTGATCTGCATCTCGGAGGGAGACACGGCAGGGAGAAAGAACGCAGGAGGCTGAGCACTCGACAAATGGAGGTTGTGTGCAGGAAGGAGCATCAGTGTCCGGGGATGCAGTCTCCTGGGTGAAGTGCAACAGGAACTGCTTGTTGGGAACTTGAGGATGGGCTGGGGCTGGGGCTGGAGGAGACTGATGGATAGACAGTGCCAAACAACTGAGGGCAGACACCCTGGAGGCTGGGGAGGGAGCTGCATCATTCCCCTCCTGAACTTCCTTCTGCTTTCCAGTCCTGGAGAAGATCCGCAGTGCCGTGGGCAGTACACAACTGCTCCTGTCCCAGAAGGTTCAGCAGTTCTTCCGGCTGTGTCAGCAAAGCATGGTGAGTACCCACAGGAGTAGAGCCTGCCAGGTGTGTGTATCTGGCAGGTGACTCAGTGTGTGTGTGTGCCTGCAGGGGTAGCTGTTGAGTATTATGCCTGGAGCTGGGGCCAGGGATTTGTGCCCAAGAGGGAGAGGCCTGGGATCCTTCTTGTCCCCTGCCCCACTCTCCCAGGTTGAACTTCCTGATGGTGAGGGTGGAAAGGGCTTTCTCTGGCCCTGACTGGGGCTCAGACTTTCCTGACTGTGTTTTCCCTGTCTCCCTCCGCTACAGGACCCCACTGCGTTCCCCGTGCCCACCTTCCAGGACCTGGCGGGTTTCTGGGACCTCCTGCAGCTCTCCATCGAGGATGTGACCCTCAAGTTCCTGGAGCTACAGCAACTCAAGGCCAACAGCTGGAAACTCCTGGAGCCTAAGGTTGGCGGGGGTGTCCCTTCAAGCCAAGAGCCTAGCCTCTGGAAAAAAAAAAGTCCCCTTACTCAAAGAGGTGTCGAGGGGAGTGCCAGGAGAAGAGACCCACGGGCAGCAAGGGCAGCTTTGGGCAGGTGATGGGTGACCATCCCCTTCCAGAATGACCACACTCCTGGTCACTTCCGTCTGCTTGGCCCCAGTGCTTGAGTTGCCAGAACCCAGTGGCTGCCTTGGGGTGACCCTGGCCAGGTGCAGATTAAGGGAGCAGAACCAGACCTTTCAGCAGGGGCAGACTGTCTTCACCTCGGGCCTAGGCATAGAGAGCAGAGCCTTGAGGATCTTGTCAACCCCCGGCTCACTAGGCCATGTCTGCGATGGGGCGCAGGGGCCTGGTGTGTGGACCCCCATTGCCTCGCCGGGTCTGAAAAGCTCAGCGTTCCGATGCGCGCTGTGGAGAACGGCTCCACCAGGGGGCGCTCGATTTCTTCTTGCTTTGATGAAAAACGCGGGGTTTTGACCTTGGCGAAACAGGCGCACCTGGGGCTGCAAGTCACGGGGTCGGGGCCGATTCTGAGCGCTTCCACGTTCGGAGCCACACGATTCTCGTTGTCCCCTGGGGCGGGGGACGTAGCGGGGTGAATCGCTGTGTCGGGGGTGGTTCTCCGCCCCAGCTCAGCCGCCGCTTTCTCCCGGCAGGAGGAGAAGAAGGTCCCTCCGCCGATACCAAAGAAGCCCTTGCGGGGACGGGGCGTGCCGGTGAAGGAGCGCTCCCTGGACTCCGTGGACCGGCAGCGGCAGGAAGCGCGCAAGCGGCTCCTGGCGGCCAAGCGCGCCGCCTCCTTCCGCCACAGCTCGGCCACCGAGAGCGCCGACAGCATCGAGATCTACATCCCCGAGGCCCAGACCAGGCTGTGACCGGCCCGGCCCGCCCAGCCCGGCCCGGGCCCGCGGTTTTCTACCCGTACTGTACACCCAGCGTCGAGGTCACTGTGAACACGGGCCGCCCCGTGCGCCCGCCCCGCCGGCACCGCACGCCCCGGCTCCTGCTGCCCGTCACACTCTCGTGGGTTTTTTACCTTCCTGACCCCACGCGGAGGCGCCCGGGCTGGGCAGGGGGCCGTGCCTCTCCGCCCTGCGACCCCCACCGGGACCCCTTACCACCTGGTCCGACGCTTTGTCCCCACCTCCTCCCTTGGGCACCATCTCTGCCATTATATCCCCCCACGGGCCAGGCCGGGCCAGGTCCCCCATCTGGGCTCTGCGTCCCCCCACCCCGCGGGGCTGGGCTTCGTGGGGATCAAGCTTCGTGGCTTTTTATGAAGAATCCCGAACCCCGCCTAGGAGCCCGTCCCACCCTCCCCGGGGCTCCGCCCTCAGCCCACCGGGCCCAGGGACCACAGTGGCTGGACCAACCCAGGACCAGGGTGCCTGGGCCTCTCCCCTTTCCCAGTGGCTGGGGAGGGGAGATGGGGGCTTCCCCTCACCACACCTGTGGCTGTTCCCACATCCCCGTGAGTATCCCAGGAAAAATAAAACGCAGAACTGCACTCGAGCCAGCTGCTCTCTCCGGAAGAAGCCACCTCTGCCCCGTGTGTGGGGTTGATGGGGGTGGAGGGAGAAGGGGGCCGGGAAGCCCACACTCTTGGTTTGGGGACAGCAGGGATTGCCTGAGCTCCTCCCAGGAATGGGCCAGCTGGGGGACAGGGGGTTCGAACCCCTGGTGGCTGCAATAAAGACCTGGACCCTCCTGAAAGGGTCCAGGTGAGGTGAAGAGGGGAGGGTGTGAACCTCTCCACTATGCCTAGTTCCCTGCTTCCCATTCTGCTCCCAGTCCTCCCAGGGTTCCCCAAGAGGGAAGCACGGAGCTCGCCTGGCACACAGCATGTGCTCAATAAACAGGGAGTGTGGTTATTATTAGGTATTGACAAATACTGGTTTCCTTTCCCCTAAGGGCACAGCGTTCCTTCACTCCAGTCATTCCTCATCAGCAGCAGAAAAAGTCTGTTCAGTTTAGTGCTGTCACATTTTCTGATGCCTCCTGTGGGTGGGCACCTTGGTGGGGGCTGGGGTGGGGGAAGAGGCGGTATGAAGAACAGAACTCTCCAGGAAAGCTAAATGGCAACCCAAACCTAGTATTGGTGGCTGGTATTTACTGAATGCTTCATGTGGGCCAGGCAAGGGGTGAGTGCTTTACACGAATGTAGCTTGTCCTTACGACAGATGAGAAATCTGAAGCTCAGGGTAGGTTAAATGACCCGTCCAAAGTCAGCGGGCTGAAAGTGGCGGACCCAGGTCTAATGCCAAATCATGAGCTTTTATTTCTAGAAAGAGTTTGTTGAAAGTCCCCGCCCAGAAAGTCCCCTTTTCACTCCTGGAGTAGTCCTTTGGGTTGATGTGCCACTCGAGGCAGGAGAAACCCTTCCGGGGGGTGGGCTGCTCTTCTGGGCCACACTGGTCCAACCACTTCTTCTCATTCACTTGTTTATTCAGCAGATGTTTATCACTGTCAAGCACCACGGGATAGCCCCGAACAAGATGTAGTTTCTACCTTTATGGAGCTTATGATCTAGTGGGAAAAACAGACAATTAAACAAGCAGTTAAAATACAGGGGTGAGTGCCAGAAAGATGGTTAGGGATTAGCCGCTGAAGGAGGGCTGGGGCTGGGAAGAATGTTCCAAGATCCAAGAACAGCTGTGCAAAGGCCTGGAGGAGGAAGAGGCATTGGGAAGAGGCAGAGACTTGATCATGTCGGCTTTTGGGTCACGTTGAGGAGAGTGGGGCTGGGTCCCGACAGCGTGGGGAGCCATAGAAGGGTTTTGAACAGGAGAGGGACACAAACATATTTTACAGGCTGGTTTGGTAGACTGCTTCTGGAAAGTAAGAGCTGGTACCTACACACCCACATGAGCCTCCTGGAAGGTGGGGAGGGCTCCAGTGTGATTTGAATTCCCAGAAGTGAATCTGTTTGGAGCTGATCCCACACACATTCCTGGGCCTGGTCCAAGACTTTGTGAGTAGGCTCTCTGCCCTTGAATGAGTTTCTAACAAGTGCCCACTGTGATTCTCATGGGCAGACAGGTGTGGGAACGCTTAGCTTAGGTGACTGTCCACACAGGTCTCCTCTAGAAATGCTCATTTGTCTGTTTCCCACAGACGGGCCAAATGAGGCCTTGGCGAGGTCACTTGACCTCTCTGAGATTGTCTTCTCACCTGTAAAACTGGGACCTGGGTGAGGTTTGAACTAGACGCTGCTCAGAGCAATCCTATAAAGTGGTTATTGTTAATTTACAGATGAGGTAACTGTGGTTTGGAGAGGTTAAACAACTTACCTCAAATCACAAGGCAGGGAAGTGGCCGAATCCAAATTTAACCCTCTTTTTATGGGTCTAAGACTTTTCTCAGAAGCTGGGCGGGGTTTCCCAGGATCATGAAGTATATGGGAGTGGGCACAAAGGAACAGGTCAGCGTCTGCAACTCTGTGCTTGGCTTGCTAGCGACGTGATGTCTAACGTCTCCTTGGGTGGGGCTGATGTGGGAAGCGTTTGGTTGCTAGCGCATGGGCAGTTGTGCTGAGCTGCATGGACAAGCGAAAGATTAGATCCAGTCCTTGTGCTTGAGTTGCTCTCGGTCTGGCCATAGCAGAATGTTCTGGCACAAAGGGAGGCCTGCTCTCCTGAGGGGCAGAGGAGATGAGAGGAGGGAGCCTCTAGCAACCAGGGTGGCTTAGTCTGTTCTCTGCTGCTGTAACAGAATACCATAGCCTGGGGAATTTATAATGAACAGATATCTATTGGCTTACAGTTCCACAGGCTGGGAAGTCCAATATCAAGGTGCCAGCATCTTTCGAGGGCCTTCTTGCTGCAAAACCCCATGGCAGAATGTGAGAGCAAGAAGGGGCTGAACTTGATCTTTATATGGGCACCAGTCCCACCCATGAGTGTGGAGCCCTCATGGCCTAATCACCTCTTAAAGGTCCCAGCTCTTGATACTGTTAACAATGGAAATTAAATTTCAGCATGAATTTTGGGGACAAACATTCAAACCATAGCACAGGGGGTCTGGGGAAGCTTGCTACCTTGTGAACTGGGGGAAATGGGGTCTTGTTGGATGTACTCGCGTTTTACAGTCAAGGAAGAGAAGGGAGAACATTCATTTCAGGCAAAGGGACCCGCTTAGGCAAAGGCATGGAAGAACACATGTGTTGGGGATGACGGGAAGAGCATAGGCTGGAGAGGGGAGACAGGACAGGGCTGTGCAGGGCGCAGAGGAGATATGGGCAGAAGGGACCCACAGAGGTTGGGGGGGCCCTAAGGTGAAGATTTCATGGTTTTATTTAAGTTTTTGAAAGACCCCTTGGCCAATAGAATGGAAACGGACTGGAGGGGGCAACGGGAAGGCAGGGAGACCATTGAGGGAGCTGCCAAAGTTGTGCAGGTAAGAGATAATGATGTCGACTTTGACTTACATTTAGGGGGCATAGACGCCATTAGCTGGATCTGGGGAATATTGCAAAGATGGGGAGGCCTTGAAGATGTCACTCAGGGTTTTGGCTTAATAAATGAGTAGTGCTGGAAGTGGGCATTAGAGAAGAAGGAATAAATTTGGGGAATACTTCACATGTCAATAAACATTTACTGAACACTTAGGAGGTGCCAAATACTATGCCAAGCACTTTATACACATTTAGGTGATTTAATACTCACAGCAAACCTAGGGGGCGGGTACTATTACTGTCTTTTTATAAACAAAGAGTGTAAATAGCTTTTCTGAGATTAGCAGACAGCAGAGTCAGGATTTGAACCCATGGCTATCTAACTTCTTAGTCTATGCTCTGGAGTCCCATCAGTTCTGCCTGAGGGAACAGCCAGCCATTACTCAAGAAGCAGCTCAAGGGCTGGTTCCTCCAGGGAGTCTTCCCTGAATCTTCCTGGCTAGGCTGAAGCTCCTCCTCTGTGCTGCTTGTGCATACTCCTGTCACCACGTTTCACACTCTGTGGACATTCTGTAGACCCATCTGCTGACGGCAGGGATGGCCCCGGTCATTTTGCATCCCCAAGGTCTACTAGCACATGTCGACTGGGTGACCAAATGCCAGTTATTCTAGGCAAATTGTGTTCCCCTTTCCTCTCTGCATAGTCAACTAGTGAACAAGTTGTGCTAATACTGATCTAAATATTTCTTTATACTGTTGGGGCTCAGAAAGTGATACCCCAAAGACGGGCACTTTGACATGCTGAGAGGTCTTAGACACTGCGTCAGAATCAAGGTCCCTCTAACCTTGTCTTGTCCCCCGCCTTCCCCCAAGTGCAGGGAGGGACTCTCTCTCTGTAATTTCCTCACCTGACCAAGAAAGCTTCTTTCCACTAGAAACACAATTGCCTTCCTCCCGCCCCGCCCTGAAATCTCATCTATCTCAGCAAAGAAGACAGAGGACTGCAACTACACCTGGATGGATATTTCACTAGATGATACCTGCCTCTCGGGCTCATTCATATTCCAAAGAGAATCATTTACAAGTTAATTTCTATTTCTTCTCCCTAATAATCATTTGCTGCCCCTCACAAAAATTGTCTATGTTCCTCATCTCCCCTCTCCCCAATGAAAAAAGGGTATATACGCTTCTGTACTCCACTAAGTTACTGGGTAATCAGTCTCCTGTGTCCCCCTGCCCCCACCCTGTGCTATGCACATTAAAATAAAATTTTGTATGTCTCTTCTCCTATTAATCTGCCTTCTGTCCGTTGATTTTCAGTGAACCTTCAGAGGGCAAAAGGGGAGTTTTCCCTTGGTCCCTACAATAATGTTCCTTTTTCTCCATCTTCACTGGCAGAGCTTAGCTTTGGGTTCTTAGATATGGGGGTGACTCTGAAGCTGGAAAAAGGAGCCAGAGCTACTTTGGTAAAGAAAAGTGGAAAGGGCACTCTAGGTAGGTGAAAAAGGCACTGAGGTGTGCAACAGTTTGGTCTGCTGGGTTTAGTGTGTGCTACTAAAAGAAAGATGCCAGGCTGAGATTAGTGGAATGAGGGTGGGAAGGCAGGGCCCTGTGGGGGCATTAAGAAGCTTGGGCTTTGGCTTTTTTTCTGTATGTGATAAAATTGATGTCTGGGCCAGGCACAGTGGCTCACACCTGTGATCCTAGCACTTTGGAGGGCCGAGGCAGGAGGCTGGCATGAAGCCAGGAGTTTGAGGTTGCCGTGAGCTATGATGACGCCACTGCATTGCCCAAGTGACAGAGTGAGACCGTGTCTCAAATAATTAAAATACAATGAAAATAAAGTAAAATAAAGCGTACACAGTACAGTGGGGACGCAGAGTAGGGAGCAAATACTTGTACCTGAGGAGTCATGTAAGTCTTAGATTTTACTATATTTCAATTATTCGTAGACTAACAATAGTTAGCATCCATTTCCCTGCTCGCTGTGTGCCTGGCACAGTACTTTACATGCATTATCATCTAACATCCCTGAGAAATGGGTGTTATTACCTCCACACAGAAGAGCGAAGGGAGGCTCCTGCAGGTTAATAATGTTCCCAAGCTCACACAGCTAGAAAGCTAGCTGGATATCCCAACAGGTCTTAAAGCACTAGATTAGACTCTGCTAAGGAGAATTTCAGAGGTCAGTGATCGTGACTTTTGTTTTCGTATGCCCAGACCTAGGTCTTAGAAGGTGCCTAATAAAAGTCAGTTGAGGCCAGGCCTGGTGGCTCACTCCTGTAATCCTAGCACTTTGGGAGGCCCAGGCCAGAGGGCCACTTGAGGCCAGGAGTTGGAGACCAGCCTGAACACCATAGTGAGACTCCGTCTCTACCAAAAAAAAAATAGCCGGGGGTGGTGGCACGCACCTTTGGTCTCAGCTACTGGGGAGGCTGAGGCAGGAGGATCACTTGAGCCCAGGAGTTTGAGGTTGCAGTGAGCTATGAGTGCATCACTGCACTCTAGCCCTGAGAACCTGCTCAAAAAAAAGAAAAAAGTCAGTTAAATAAATGATTGGATGATCTTTCACTTTCTCCACGCAAAAAACACGTGGCCACGTTACTGGGAAACCTCCCGGCCACTAGGGGGCGCTGTGCCCATCTCAGCGCGGCGGGGAGCGTTGCGGACGCCTAGCTTCCTGCCGTCTTGTGGCTGGAGCTCAGCCAATCCCTGAGCTCTGAGAGGTCTCGCAGCCCGTGGGCGGGGTCACAGGCGAGGCCCCGCGGGCCGCTGGGAGCGGAGTCCTCCGTGCTCCCGGCAAGCGGGCGGAGAGCTGGGGGCCGGGCCGAGGAGTGCGGGCTTAGCCGCAGGTGAGCACGTGGTCCCGGCGGGCAGTTCCTTTTCCCAGAGCGGCTGCCAGGCCTCTAGTTCTATGGCGATGGCCCCAGGCCATAACCTCTGAGTCAGGGGAGGGTGATTGCTAGGCCAGGCCCCAGGGCTCCTTCTCTTCCCGGTGCTCCGACGGCGAGCATCCGGAGCTTCTCGGTCTCGGGCACCTCAGTGAGGACGGACATTGACGAGGCCATGAGTGCGGTGGGATAAGGGGAGGGGAGGGGAGCCCAGAAGAGGAGAATGGTAGCTGTTTGGACCCTGTCGTCACTTGCGCTCCCATCCCCTGACTGGGCTCGAGTGACTGTCAGGCTTAATTTTTCCACCTTCCTAGGCCTCCTCTGTCCTTGTCAACAGTTGCTGAATTTGGGACTACGGCTTCCGGTCTCTTTGGGCCTGGGGCCCCGGTACAAGGGCAGGTTTCCCGGCAACCCAGTTGACCTTTAACGGATGCTTTGGCAGACTCCCTCCATGCCGGGCTGGAAATTGCGTCACAGTCTTTGCGATACACTTTTACCCTTTTCATTATGATAACCCTGGGGATGACTTGATGGAGTATCTAGCTTTCTGTAATCAGCAAAGGCATCTGCTGTGTACCTGCCACCTTCTGAGGAAGAGTGGATGGATGACTGTTGTGGTTTTACACTAGTGAGTTGCTTAAACTGTTTCCATTCCTTCAACAAACTTTTTTTGAGCACTTTGTGCCAGCCAGGGTGGGAGGGGTGGGGGGATGGATAGGGTACCATGGGGCCAGACAAACATGGTCTTTGCCCTCTTGGAGCTTAAAGTGTTTTGAGAAATGCAGACAAGTGGGGTAAACCAGCACAGTGCCTGACACAGAGCAAGTGGTTATAAGTATTGGACCAATGAATGAATTGACTTATTTGGAAAAGATCAGAGTATGAGCAGGATGGCAGAGAGACCTGGCGCTGTGTGAGAGAGAGAATATTAGTTGTGGACTCGTGCTTGATATGTTTTAAGACAAATTGGAAATCCGAATGGAGAGTTGCTGTTTAGGAAAAGCATTTACTTATAAAAAGAGAACTTGATTAAAAGGTGGGAAATAAAATGAAGAAATATTAGGTTTGAGATTCTTCAGGGGTGCCTCTTTTAATGACTAGTACATCTTATAATTTCACAAATTCCTGAGTATAATCTCAGAGTTTGCTAAAAGGAAAACTAGGTAATGAAATGCCAAATTTATGGGAAAAAACTGTAGGAAGCGCTTCCTAAGTCCAGGAAGTGGACAGAAACCATACATCTATCTGTGATGTATTTCCACTCGAAAGAGCACAGGTTTTGAAGTTGGAGAGGCTTGGGTTCAAATTCAGTGGCTCTGTCACTTCTAGTGAGCTTGAGCAAGTTAACATAATGTCTTTGAGCCTTTGTGGTCTTAGACAAAAATCTAGGCTAATAATTCCTACATCATGGAGGTGTTGTGAGGGTCAGATGATGGCTGGCATGTAAATTGTCCAGCATAGTGCCTTGTGTTGAGACAAAGGACCAGGAGCTGCTGCAGTTTTATTTTTCTCAGGATGGTCCATTATAGTCTTAGGTCCACAGAACACAGGATTCTTCCAAAGGGAATTGGAACCAAAGAGAGGGAGAGAGTCGTCTTATCCTTGGTGAGGTTTCAATTGTTTACTTTAGACCAGAGATAGCAGTGTTGGAGAAATACCTGTAGGAGCATAAACAGAAAGATCTTGTAGTTGAGACTTTTGGGCAAGTTATTAATAATTAACCCTCTGATAATGCCATGTGTCTCATGAGGATTAGAGGAGATAGTGTATATAAAGTGCTTAGTCCAAGGCCTAGCACTCAATAAGTGCTCAATAAATGGTAGCTATCATTGTGATAATTGTGAATGATCTTTGATAATTGTTAATGGTAGTAATCATTTGGGACTAAATGACCATTACAGTAACCCAGTTTGTGTGTTTTTACATTGTTTTGGTATTGTCCTACTTCATTTCAGAAGGCCCTGGAGCAGTTCTCCTTTTTTTTCCTGCCATGGCTTGTATAGTGGTTTTTACGGAGAATTTTCAAGTTCTAGGGTATCTAGAGTATATATAATGGTTTGTGATATTTTCAGGAGCTTATTATGCAAATGTAGGGATATTGGTTCGGTTGACAATAGTATATTTTGGAAGTGGTTTGGTCAGCAGATTTGTCGAGTATAGGTTTGACTCATTGTTAGAAAAGCCAAGTTCAGAATAGGATAAAACCATTACCTATTTATCTGTCTAAAAACCAGAATGGTTAGGTAATGGATTATGGATTTGGCTATTTAAATATGCTTCTTATACTTTACAAGAGGAGAAGGAGATTATTGTGGAGCCAGGAGATTCACAGTGGGGTTGTATGTGTTGGGGAAAGGGTGCTTGGCTGTGCTTATGGAGAAATTTCATAGAAGTCTATCCGGTAAGGCTCAGAGGTCCCCTTGTGAGGAATACTGCTATACATGGGTGCACAACTGTCAAAGAGGATAGTACATAGAGATCCTTTACCCCTTGTTTAACAAGTGAATCTTTCAAAATTTCCTAGATGGTTTCAGGGACCCACCTCTTGCATAAATCAAGGTATGCTCTTGCATTGCTCTGCATAGGGTGGATGTTTAGGAAGTTGTGCCATGCTGCCTGGTAAGTGCAGAGCCCTGGTGGGTTGTCCATATCTGCTGGGGGAGGGGATGCCGGGTTCTCCCTAATACTGCCTTGTGCTCTTCTGCAGATGTCATGTGGCCAGTGTTTTGGACCGTGGTGCGTACCTATGCTCCCTATGTCACATTCCCTGTGGCCTTTGTGGTTGGGGCTGTGGGCTACCACCTGGAATGGTTTATCAGGGGAAAGGATCCCCAGCCTGTGGAGGAGGAAAAGAGCATCTCAGAGCGCCGGGAGGATCGGAAGCTGGATGAGCTGCTAGGCAAGGACCACACCCAGGTGGTGAGCCTTAAGGACAAGCTGGAATTTGCCCCTAAAGCTGTCCTGAACAGAAACCGACCGGAGAAGAATTAATGGAGGACACAGGGCCCTATGGTCCTACTGTGGGCCATGACTGGTCCTGGCACCCTGTCGACTCAGCTGCAGAACCCACATCCGATTTGCTTTGTTGCTTATTCTGGCCCATCCCCCACCATACAGCTACACACATACTGGCTACTCCTTGATGGTCAGGCAGACACAGCAGCAGCTGAGGGGCCAGTGAAGAGGAAGGCTCTTGAGGGTTCTGGCCAGAAGGCTGCATCTGTTGCGTGGTGGCCACAGCTGCTCAGGCATCCCAACTTATGGGTGTACTTCCAAGAGGAGTGTTATGAAATGAACATTGGCTGCCAGTCTCCATGGAGAGGCATTGTGGCCTCAAGTGGGAATGGCCGGGATTGGGTGTTGCTTTTCAGAGGGATATATACATGTCCAGTTTCATTTTGCACTGGGAAGAATTCAGAAATCTACACGGCTCCCTTCACGAGTTCGCCCTATCCTTTGTGCTCGTTCTTCCTGAAATTCTGTCTTGTCAGCTCAGGAATGGGATTCCCTGGGGAAGGAAAGCATTTCTCTGTTCTGGGAAGCCCAGGCTGCTCACTTTGGGGCAGGGAGAAACATGTGCCTGGTGAATTTGCTTGAAAACAATCACCATCTTCCACCTCCCATCACTGTATAATGCAGAACTTGATTAAAGTTGTGTTTGAGAACCATATTGATTGAATCCTGTTTTCCAGATGGTATTTGGGGTCTCCTTAGGACTTAGGCAAGTGCAGGCATTTCGGGGCAGGATAACATTGGTGTTTAAGGACTCTGGGAGCGGGCTGGAAACTGTTTTACTAGCTTGGTTGCACTGAATCTTGGAGGCAGAGGTTCCCAAGAGTATGATAACAAGAGGCTGTAGCACCTTCAGGTCTATTAGTAAACTGGAATAGACCACACATAAACACATGCTTTTCCCTATAAAAGTAATATATGCACATTAAAGAAAATTTGGTAGGGATTAAAAAAAGGTCACATATGCTTCCAGCTCTTTAATACAACCAACTGTTAACATTTTATTGTCTTTCACTAATTCTCTACATAGGTTTTAAAGATGGTTATCATTACTGTACATTTAATTATGTTTTTACATATAATCATTTTCCACTTTATCACATGCTCATCATAATTGTTACTAGTAGCTACATAATTGCCCATCAAGTGGGAATATAGCATACATTTATTTTTAACAATTTCTCTATTGCTAGAGCTTTGAATTGTTTCTGGTTGTTCACTAGTTTAAATACTGCAGTGAACGTTATATAAAGCTTTTCCTGCATTTTGGATGAAATGGGATGAGCAGTTTTGAGGGTCTCCATGCATAATACCAAATGTCTTTCCTAAAGGGCTCTAGGAGTTTATACTGAGTGTTGCCACTGCACGTGTTGCTGGTGAGGCTGTAAGGGGAGTGAGAGCAGAGGGCAGGAAGATGCATAAGAATCTGTTGCCTGGTGAAGCTGACTGATGTTTAGCCTAAGAGAGCGAAGGGAAGTCATGAGCATTTGATGAATAAAACTGCCTTTAAAAAGGGGAGGGCATTGGCCCCGCTTATCAGGATCTCTCCCCTGAGGCCTGATGGTGTAAACTGGTGGGTGAAGGCAGAATTCCTGAACAGGTAGAGATGCCAGCTGAGGAGTGGGAGGTGCTGGGAGGACCTGGAAGGTGGTGGCCAGAGAGCAGAGAGCAGGTCGAGTCAATGGCTTGTCCTCAGTGTCTTCAGGCCTAGTGGGAATGCTGAAATGAGCCGCTGTTGCTTCCCAGGAAATGAAGCTGATAGGGAGTGTGGGGAAAGATTGTTGCCTACCCAAATAGGGAAGAGATTTCTGGTTCTGAAGGGATCTACTAAGCTCAGCTTCTGGTTACAGGCCCTGGCTGATTGGCATGCCTCATTGAGAGACCATTGCCGCCGCCCCGTGGCAGTCCTGGGCATTACCAAGCCTGGGTTCTCTTCCCTGGGCTACTACTTTGCAGGAGTAGCAAACCCTGATGCCTGCAGGGTTCAGTCTGGTGACTTAAATGAGCCACCAGGTTGGCCCAGTTGGGAACTAGAAAGCACAGGCCTGCCGAAAGGGGGCAATGGTGATTCAGCATCTTCCAATTTGTGCTGCTTACCCAGTGGTACGAGGTTTCCCAATTTTTCTAAAAGATGCTAGAAATTACAGGTCTGTTTGTGCATACTTCTGATTTTTAAATGTTGATAATTAAAAAAAATTTTTAAGCATATGCTAGAAATGCTAACATACCTGTGGGGGTAATTTGACCCAGCGGCTGCCAGTTTGCAACCTCTCAAACTGCCCCTCTGCTAATGACATCGGAGAGGTATGCATTTTTTAGTGATCTAACAACTTGTGGCAAATATTAGATCTCAGAATTGGTTTCCCTGAAAACACTTTCAGGCATCCTGCATGTATAAGAAAAACACTTGAGGATGGAAAGCCTACAGAAACAATTCCAAACAACTTTTCCCACAGTCAGTTTGGGATTTTCAGATGTTTTAGAATAACCCTGTCTCCACTTGTGTGCCTCCTCTCTGTGCCTGGTTGAGGAAGCCTTATTTTTGGAAATCCAAGTTGCTCCCTTCTTCTAGTCTCACTTTGATTATGCCCCTTTTAAATCATTTCATTTCTTAGGGCACATCCTCACTGAATTTCTGCCTCCAGCAAGTCTATTAATATTCTCAGCGAGATCTTGCTTTCCCACGGCCTGGCTGAGATCTGCTGCTGCGGTAGCTATAAGACAGTGCATGCTGTCTTGCCTCTGCTCAGGTGACGTCAGGGAGCAGGGTTTATGTGGATGTGGGCAAAGACAGGTCGGGGTGCTGGGATGAACCAGGGCGCGTTATTGGTTTTCTTTCATGCTTGCTGATTCACCTTGGAGGCATGTGACCCTCTTTGATTGGCCTAACAGTCACAGTTCACTGAAATACATTAGTAAGTGGATATGCATGGGGCTTTTTGCTTGGCCCTCCTACTCCCTTCCCCCATCTCTTCCCAGCCCTATGATGGTGGTAGCTTTAGAGCAGGGTTATCCTGTCCGAGCACGGCAGGAATCGCTTCTCTCCCTGCACCGGCTCAGTGTCTGGTGCTTTTCCATTCTCTCCAGACCCTTTCCTGTGCCTGTTGCTGTGTTAGCACAAGTCAGCTGGGCAGCTGCCAGGACAAGCCTGCCAGGGAGCCCTTTGACTCTTGTCAGCTTCCCAGGGCGCTGGGCCGGTGGGACTGTCAGCCGAGTGAAACACGGTGGAATTAGCCTCGCAGAGTCTGGGTTAGGAGCCAGGCAGTGAAAATGAAATGGCCCCTGTCTTGCCTCACTTTTCCTTTTCCACTTTGTTGTGTGTCTAAGTATTTGCAGAGTGGTGAGCCTGGGCAGTGTAGCAGAGTAAAAATAAAATGGGTTCTAGAGTCTGACAGACCACCTCAGCAGCTAACTGGATGACCTTGTGGAAGAACTTAGCCTTTCTCAACCTCAATATCTTCATCTGCAAAATGAGTCCATTTTTGTAGAGTTGTGAGGATAAGGTAATGTATATATAGTTCTTAGCACATCGTTCATGGCAACCAGTAGGTGCTCAATAAATGTTAGCTGCTTTAATTTTATTGCAGGAAGAGCCTATGTTTCCTGCAGTAGTGGCAAGTGTCCCTGTGATCCTGGTGAGATGGGGATCTGGAGGAGAGAGGAACCTTGGCTGAGGGACGACAGGGACCCTCACCAGCCTGGTGGTTGAGGGCCTCTTTGGAATATTTTACAGAAAGGACTGCCTTGCGTAAGAACCAGTGTGGGCAGGGGATTCAGACCTGTGTTACTAAGTAGTAGTTCAATCAGTGGAGTCCGCAAAGTCAGAGATGAGAAGTGGGGAGTAAGGTGTTCCAGAATGCCCAGGAGGTTACGGATCAGGAGAACAGGTACAGGAAACAACCTTGGACTTGGAGGCAAGAACGCGGGGTAAGCTGGGGTATGCTGCATCACCTCCCTTGGCCTTGGTTTCCCCACAGAATGGGGTTGCTAATGTGTTCCCTGCTGATAGTGTGAAGAGTGAGAAACCAGTTTAGAGTGCTTTGAAAACGAGCAAGTGCTAGCAAGTGCTAGATGTTACGGCCAGTAAAACCTCCCTTTTATCTAATTGGGATGGCAGCCAGACTGAATAAAGAAATATAAACGAATAGGCTTTTATTCCTTTTTGTACTCAGTGTCTTTTAAAGTATTTGCTAAATAGAAACCTTTGGGGAATCGGTCTGAAGAGTAATTAGTAAATTGGTCTATCAGTTTTCATCCTGTTCCAGAGGTGCCTCTGATGTGCTTAAAGACAGTTTATTCTTTTTGAATTAAATTTGTTAGCATTAATTATCTGTTTACACATCCTTTTTACATAATACAAAGGTAAACCCTGGCTTTGTTTTTTGTTAAAAAATGCCAAATGGACCCTCCAAATGGTTAAGAGTTTAAAAAACTTTTACTAGTGTCCCAGCAAGGGCAGCTTTTCTAGAAGGCTCCAGAGTCCTTTGTGTCCTTGTGCCTGTCTCACCGTCCCTGTTCTCCCACTGCCAAATGCTGGCTCCATTGTCCGTTTCTACTTGGTTTGGAGCCTGAGCTGCCAAGTGCAGCTGGAGCAATTGGCATAACCACACTGCCGGCCCTCTCTTTATGAGTTCTGGGTACAGCATAGTCTGTGACATTTCAAGGTGATCTCTTTTTAAACCAAGCTCCTCAAGCCCCCCAGCCCCATCCCTGCACTCTTCACAGCCCTCTGCTGCCTGCCCTCTGCCTCCACCACTGCCATGGGAAAGCCGTTTTGGCTCACCTTTGCAATGGCAAATCTCGTTTCTTCATCTTGGTCCTAGTCAGATTCTAGCTCTGCAGTATTCGACACTCTCTTCATGAGATTCTCCCTCGACATCACCACCAGTTTCCTATCCACCTCCACTGCTGCCTCCTGTTCTCCTAAATGTGAGTGTTCTTCCAGCTCATTCTTGCCTCTGTTTTCTTGCTGGGCAGTGTTAGCCTCATTCGTGGCTTCAGCCACCACCAGTGTCTACTTTGATGACTCCCCGACATATATCTCTAGTCTGAATTCCCCCCTCAACTGCAGATGATCATCCAAAACAGTGTTACTTTTCTAAGCATCATTTGTGAAATGGGGCTAATTCTGCCCCCCTTACAGAGTTGTAAAGATTGAGGTAGTATTTTTAAAATATGTTGGCCGGCACAGAGTCCATCTCCTTCCTCCATCCCATTGCTCAAGTCGTTTTTGACTCTTCCCCATCAAATCACATCCCCGCTATGGATTCTGTCACTAACCTGTGGTGACCCATTTCTGCCTCTGGAATCCATCCTCTGTTCTCCATCTCCCTCCCCTGCTTTAGGTCCTCCTCTTCAGCTCTTGCCTAAACTTTTGGTCTCTTTCTGAAAATTCTCCATTTCTGCCAGCATTTTCTTTCTAACACACATACTTGATGAGGTTACTCCATAAAGACCTTCGTGGTGCCTCACTTGCAGGAAGACTCGGGACCTTTCACCATCTTGCCCCAGCCTACATCGCCCATCACTCCCCACGACAGAACCTAGTTTTTGCCACTTTGTGAATATGTTATGCCCTTCAACCCTTGTTGTCTCCATGTGTCTTTCGCACCGTGCTTTCCCGGCTCTTCCCACGCTGGCTGTGGTGAACTCCTGGTTACGCTATAAGACTGAGTCTGGGGCTCCGTATCTGCTTCCCTAAGCAGAGGTTGTCATTCCCGCTCTTCCTCTCTAGCCCTGAGTTCATACTTCTGTAGTGGGATTGGTGCGTGTCTGTGTTCCCCCCAGACTGTGACCTCCTTGAGGGCAGAGACCAATTCTTACTTAGCTTTCTGCCCCTTGCAGAGTGCCTCGCACATGGTCATTGTAATAGATGTTGAATGAATTAGGAGGCCCTGGGTGTGATTCTGGGATGGAGCAGGTACTGGGGCTGGGCGTGGAGACAAGCCTCCTGGGAGGACAGGGAGCAGGGCTACCAGGTGTGTGCTTTGAGGTGCCCGGCAGCTTAGCGCTGTGGCAGCAGGGCTTTTCTACAGCTTTGCCTTTCCCAAGCTAAACCAGAAGAAACTGCCAGCTTCATTTTCCCAGGAGAAGTGGGGCTTGGGCAGAGGGCTGCATTTCCCCACTGGGTAGGACCTGGACCAGCAGCGCAGCCCGTGATGAATTTGACCCTGGTGACTCTGTAGTGGGGAACAATGTCCTCAGGAAAGCATTCAGGAAACCCTTCGTGTAGTGGTGATCAAAGCTCTGCAGCAGCTCAGCAGGGTGGATGGGGAAACTCCAAGGAATCCAGCAAGGCCCTGGGTCAGACCCAGGGAACCACTTGAGGCACTTCCCAGGTGGAGCTCTCCATCATCGTCTCAGCAGACCCCGGGCCAACCCCTTGGGAGAAAGAAATCCCGTGAAGGAGTGGGAATGGCTCCCTGGGGAGCCCGTGGGGGGACCGCAGCTTCCGGATTGTCTCCAGGTTTTCTCCATTTTCCCCTTATCCCTCCCCTCGGGCTGAGGGCCTGAGAGAGTGGGGCAGGCTGGCCGGTGAGGCCCGCAAGCCTTGAAAATAGAGTCAGGGCAGGCTCTGGTTTCCCACTTCATCAAGAAGCTGACGTAAAACTCCTAGTACTTATGTGAAACCCTCTTTTCACTTGTCCCTCGGCCTCAAGATCAAACAGAAGAGTGAAGAGCCCTGATTTCCTTATGCAGCCTGGGGTGGGAATGGCTCCCCCACGGTAACAGGGGATTCTTGGCAGAGCTGGCCCCGTGGCTACCCACGCCCCCCTCCCCTTCCCAGCTTGCATCTTGTCATCGCGCCAATCCAAGGTCAGCTTCTGGCCTGCAGATGGGTTGACTTGCTGATGAGGGGAACCACCCTGCGTGCCTGCAGCCACCGGGCACGGCTACAGCCCCTCTGGCTGGCGGCTCTCCTGACTTGACTCTGATGAAGGCTGCAGCCCGCCTTTCCTGCCCCCTTCCCAGTTGCATTTTCCCAGCGCAGGGACCAAAGATAAACTCTTGGGGTGGCTCTGCCCCTTTGATCCTCTCCAAGCTGTTTCCCCACGTGCGGGAGGGCAGGAGGTCACAATCTTTCCCACAGATGGGAGTCCTGTGTGTTTATGATAATTTGGTCGATTGATGACAAGATGGATTATTCAGCTGCTGTTGTCCCTAAAGCCCTGTCCTTGGCTGACTCGTGCCTCACTGACATATGCTGGGACCTTAACGGGCTTAGATCTCAGCCCCCACCCCCACCCCCAAGAAACTCGGCTCTCGAGTTAGACTGTTTGCGTTCAAGACCCAGCACTGCCACTTGCAGCTGTGTGTCCTCAGGCAGGCTGCTTAACGTCTCAGTGTCTCAATCTTATGGCAAATGGGGCTCATGTATTACTTACAGAGTTATCATGAGGCTTGAAAGGAAACATACTAAAGCATCTGGAACATCAACTCACATATAGTTAGCACTTAGGAAGAGTTAGTTGGTTATTGTGATTAGCAGTATTTTTCCCATTCCATACATTTAGCTGCACTTCAAGACACTGATTTCTCTCTAGGCTCTAAGAAGGGGTGTTTAAATGTAGCAGAGAAACAGAGGCCTACAGTAATGCTGTGGCGGAGGGCTTGGGAATGGTGACGGGATCCTGACCCTCAGCCCTGAAGCCTGTTGGTTCTGCCCTTCGCTGCTTCTCTGGCCCTGTTTCACCGCCTCCCCACTCCCCAGGGCCTGCCCCAGCTGGGTCCCCAGCACCCACACAGCCCTGCCTTGGTTGGTTCACTGCAGGCAGATAGAGATTTCTAGAGGACACTGGAGAAGCTGAGGGTTGGGGCTGAGCTGGAGGGACCCTGCCGGGGTTATTGTGGCTCTTGGAGCAGTGTCCCACTGTGAGTCTCAGCTGCGAGTGTGAGAGGAGAAAGGCCCCCAGACCCTTGCTCACAGTCCTCCCACAAGTCAGGGGAGCTGTCTTAGTTTGCTAGCGCTGCCGTAGCAAAACGCTACAGACGGAGTGGCTTAGACAACAGAAATTTATTTCTCACAGTTCTGGAGGCCGGAAGTCCAAGATCGAGGTGCTGGCAGGGCTCTCCAGAGGCTGCTCTCACTGGCTGCAGGCGGCCGCGCTCTTGCTGCCTCTTCGCATGGTCATCCCTCTGTGCCTGTGCACCCCTGGTGTCTCTGTGCCCGCATTTCCTCTTATAAAGGCACCGGTCGGATTAGATTGGGACCCACCCCAATGGAATGGCCTCATTTTAACTTAATCATGTCTTTAAAAGCCTATCTCCAAATACAGTCACATTATGAAGAACTGGGGTTTGGGACTTCACCATATGAATTTTGCGGGGACACGATTCAGCCCATGCCAGGAGGGGAGATGGCAGCAGCGGCATGGAAGCGGCTGCCTCTGGGAAACCTCTGCAGAGGAGAGGTGCGTAGCCTACTGAGGGCAGGGCCCGCTGGTCCCTGGCCCTCTGGTTGACCCTGGGGGTTGGCTGGTGCTGGCTCCTCCTCCTTCTCTCCTGCTGGGTGAGAACTAGGGTGGGAACTAAATGCCTGAGGCCGGAAGGCTCTGTGAGCTGATTATCCCTGCGGTCTCTGGGGTGAAGAACAGTCAGCAGGCCCCAGGCCCAGTCCTGTCCTTCCCCTGCCTTATCAGAGCCTTGACTCCTTTCCGCCTCTAGGCTGCGACCCCAGGCCCTCCCGATGGGGGCGCACCAACTGCAGGGGTAACACCGCTGCCTTTGTTTCAGCTGAGCTCTGCAGCTCTCCATGTGCCCTACCGGGCAGGGAGTGGTAGAAACAACACCAAGAATCCAAACCCCACTTCTATTATTTTTTCCAGATTTACCTGCCTGATTTGGTTGTTCTGGGCTGATATTCTAGTAAAGAGTTTTCCCCCTGAGCGCATGTGTTCTCTGATAAAAGCTGAGGGCAGGGTGGGGAGGTGGCTCGGAAGCTTGATAGGAGTCAGAATCAGCCACAGATCGCAAGTGGAGCCCACCTCCCCATCATTCTTTCATGCAGCCCCACTAGGAGGGCTGGGGATCATCTCAGGGGCCTCTGGGGGTGCACTTCCCTCCGCCAGCTCTCAGTGTCTCCCTCGGGGGTTAGTGGCCCTAGGTCTCATGTGGCCTCTTGTTCCCCCAGGGCCCAGGAACTGTTAGGTTTGTTCCAGGTGGGAACTCAGAAAGTACGTATGGGACAGAATGCAGTTAATGGAAAACTGGGGTTTGTGAATCAATAGCTCCAGGGGTCTGGAGAGTCCCCAGAGGTTGTAAACCTAACAAACAGCTGCAGCCAGCATTCCTATCCCCCCTGATAAGGACTGAACTACCCTCCTCCCTTATCTCTACAGGATGAGACTGACCCAGGGGTCCCAGAAATTGGTTGTTTAAAAAAAAAAATTTTTATTGCAGCAGCTGTTCTGGCCCAGGTACTCACTCTCCCCTGAGAAACCCTCTATAAAACCCAAGGCTTTCCCCTCCCTCAGTGTGGATGCTCTTTGGCCTCCACCCATCTGCACCCAGATGCCCAAAATAAACAGCTACACATGAGGATTCGTGTGTCTCTCTCTCTTGGCTCTGGACCTAACAGGAACCAGCACTGAAGGGGCAGGAAGGATGGATGCTTTAGGTGCAGCCACCTGCTGCCTTCTGCCCCACCAGTTCCACGAGTGCCAGGATTGCAGAGGAGCCCCGCTTCTTGGAAAAGGACTGGAAGGCAGCAGCCCTCCTTCTCCTATAGACCCTGTTAGTCTTGGGAACCCAAGACAGATAAATCCCAGAGAACAGAAGGAAAACAATGTGCCCTCTGAGCTCCTTTAGGCTAAGCGTTGGGCAAGATGCTTCATGATCTCCCATTTAATCCTCTTGAGCCCTGCAAGGCAGGATTGGTCTCTCCGTTTTACAGATGAGGAAACTGAGACTCAGAGGCCAAGTAACTGCCTGAGTTGCACGTGGAGCAGGTGGTTGTGCTGGGAGTGAAGCCCAGTCTGCTGGCTGTAGAGCTCTTGTCACCCGCAGTGAAGCTGGCTGTGACCCTCAGCTTCAGGCTGCCCTTTGCCTTTCTTCCCCTAGACAGTGGAGGGTGGAGGGTGGGAAAGTCGGTGAGGGCTCCCCCGCCATCTCCAGAGGCCTCTTTGTTCTCCCTGATTCCTGGACGCTCCAGCTCCTGACTGACCGGCTACAGCTCTCAGATGCCAGTGGCCAGGAGGGAATGAATGGGTTGTCACTTCTTGACCTGCACCCCTCCCCCACCCCAACCCCCTCCCGAACCCAGGCACCACAATGGCCTGAGGCTGATTCAGCGCCTGCTTTGTTGAAAGTGGAGAACAATGCTCAGAGAGTGGCTGCTGGCAGGCCTGGAAGTTGGGAGAGAAATTTCAGCATCTGGGATATGACATGGGAGTCCTGAGAGTGGTGTGAGGGGAGAGGGCAAATGGTGTCCTCCCCAGTCCCCTATATCTAAAGCTGTTTCCCAGTGGAAAGGCTGTGGGTAGCTGGCTCAGCCTCTCATTAGCTGTGTGACCCTGGGCCAAGTGACTTAACTTCTCTGTGTCCTAGTCTTTAATATAGACATTTACTTCTTATTTCACCAAGTAACTGAGGGGAAATCTCTTAGCTTAGTAGTGCCTTACTCCATAGGAGACATTAGCTCCCCTTCTACCCCTGCTTCCCTGCTGCTTGGTAGGTGGTCTCGATCTCTGGGACCAGCTTCTGCTAGGAAGCAAGGTGCAGTGGGGAGGCCCGACCTGGGACAGTCTTGCTGGAGCCTGGAGATAAAGGCCTCCCCCTCCCCAGCTGTCTTGCTTCGCTTTGCTTTTTGCAACACTGAGGAAGCTGAGTGAATTGTGATTATTAGCTCCAGTAAGATAAAGTCGAAGGGTGACTTAAGAAGCATTTGTAAGCCTATCAAAGGTTATCACTGAGAGCAGAGTGACCAGCGGACACCGGGAAACGTGTTTAGGGTGCAGCCGAGACATGTGAGCAGCCATGAGAAAGCCCTTCCCAGCAGCAGGCTGGGATCCTGGAAAGGGGTGTGTGTTGTAGGGGGGAGTCGGGGTGAGACTGAGGAAGGCTGTAAAATCTTTAAAAATAGGTCGTTTTGTTCTGACTGGGCTTGGGTGGAGTTTGGCCAAGAGGTAGAGGGACTGGTCAGAGGCTAGTGAGGAATTCTCCCTTGAATCAGAAGTCAGGTGAGGCTGGTGGCGTCCTTAGCTAACAGAGTTGAGTATCGTAGGGGAGCCTGGGCCCGGGGTAAACAGGGAAACCCTGCCGCTGCCCCTGCCCCCAGCTTTGCCTTGCTGTATTTTCAGAGACAGCACAGGAAGTGGGCCTTCACAATGTCAGGATACAGGAAGCTATCGAACTATTGAAGGCCACTTCCTGTGAGCTGGTCATTCACATACATGTGTCACCGGCTATCTGGGCTGTGCCATTGTCTGGAGGGGCTGCAATAGGCGGGGGGCTGCCAGCAGAGGCTTTGGACACAGAATGCACTATTGTGCTGAACTGGCAGCACCATGGGGTGGGGAGGAAAGTGGTGGGTAAGAAAGGGGACGCCTGCCTCTCATTGTCATTGGTTGCACAATGGGCTTGGGGGCAGGGGTCTTCTCCTGCTCCTGGGAGCCTGAACTTCTGGGAAAAGGCACGGCCGAACCGGAGCCTGACTTCAGGCTGGTACCCGACTGAGCTGCAAAGCAGCTCCAGCACTTCACTAGCAGTGCTGGGCTTTCTAGATACCTGCCAAGAGCGAGTGTGGTACAGCACGGGCCTGGAGACCTAGGTTTTCAAGTCATCCTCTACCACTGTCAACTGCGTGACTTTGCGCTCGTCACCTCACCCCTCTGAGCTCTAGTGCTGCCCCTGCGAGATGAGATCGTCAGAGCTGGCTCAGAGGAGTGATCGTGACCCGGGATAATCTGCTGAGGCGTTTAGCTTGGTACCTGGCAGATACTGGATGTCTAAGAAGTGTGAGTTCCTTCTCCACCCTCATCTCCTTCCCTTCCAGCTCACTTTTGACCCCACTGTCTGGCCGGTCAGCGAGCAAGTGGATTAGCATGTGCAGGGGTATGAGGAGGTATTTTAATATCAGCCCAAACAAAGCATTACTCTGCCTCCCTTTATGCCAAGAATATCAAATCAACTGTTAATTATCTGCACTAATGGATGGCACAGTCACAGATAATTTTTCTTTGGCCCTGTGCCTTTGGCCTCATATGTGAATCTGGGTGTGTCTGATTTCTAGAAGTTCACTTCAAACCTCATAATGTAGTTGTAACAGGGCAGACCTAGCTCAGGAAGAGGCGAGTTAGAGAACTGTCCGGCAGCCCACGGCTTTGCCCTGCCCAGCTCTCTGACCCCTTGGTGCCGGGAAAGGGCCACTTTCTGTCTCAGCTGTCTGTTAGGTGGAGAACCATGGACTTTGGAGGCAGACACTTGGGTTCAGATCTTGACTCTGGCCCTAGCTAATGGTGTGACGAGGCAAGTTCTTTGACATCTTTGAGTCTCAATCTCTTCTCTTCACTTGTAAGGTGGGGGTCATAGTATTTCTTTCACAGGGCCTCTGTGACGATGAAGTAAGGAAATGCGCACGCCCATCACCTGGACACGTTTTCCTTCCTTTTCTTTGTCTTTCCTCTTGTCTCTGTCACTTCAGCCCTACCGTGGGCAGAGAGCCCTTTCTGATGGGTCCCGGGGCACAGATATGGTTAAGTGTTCAATTTCAGGGGTCCTGCTGCCCCACGGCATGGAAGAGCCAGGCCTGGGCGTTCCATGTGGTAGTCACAAGTCACATGTGACTATTAAAAGTAAAGTAAACGGGCTGGGCGCGGTGGCTCACGCCTGTAATCAATCCTAGCACTCTGGGAGGCCGAGGCAGGTGGATCGCTCAAGGTCAGGAGTTCAAGACCAGCCTGAGCAAGAGCGAGACCCCGTCTCTAC
>NW_012142523.1:3705807-3798561 GCF_000956105.1 Propithecus coquereli | reverse complement strand
AAAAAAAAAAAAGTAAAGTGAATGAAAATGAAAAATTCAGCTCCTCACTGGCCACGTTTCAAGTGCTCAATAGCCACGTGTGGCTAGTGGCTACTGTATTCCACAGTGGAGACGGAACACTTCTGTCATCACAGACCATCCCGTTGGATAGTGTTGAGCCAGAGGATGTGATATTAATGTGACCTCAGCACCCGATAAGCAGAAAGAAATAAATTGATGAGGAAAGAGGATTTGGGTGGCTGAGAACTGAGTCAGATAGTGTCCCTCCACTATTGGGAGGGTCAGAGGGGTTTGGACTGTTCCTGTGGTTCCCTTCCTGTCAGTGTGGGTAATCCACAGCATGCTTGGTCTAGCCCTCAGACGCCAGGGACTCCGAGGCTGGACTGCGAAAGCTGTCCGAGTAGGGCCTGTGCTCTGGGGACGGGTCATCTCTAGGCCTTACAGACTAACAGAGTTTGCCTTGCATTCTGCAGCTCCCTTGCAGGTGTGGATTGGGACTGCATAGGCCTGGGGAAGCCACAGCCACCATAAGCCTCTTTATCCCAAAGCCTGGGGCTCTACACTCTGTCTCCCATCCTTGGTACAGAAACCATAGACATTTACATGGCCTTGCCCTGATGTCGATGACACAGCTCATCCCCTCAGCGGGGGCTGTGGCTGGGAGCTATCAGGGTGTCCTGCATGTGATTCACAGTCTCTCCTTCCTCATCATGCTTAGCTGCAGGTGCTGATCCTACCACACTTAGCGTGGGCACCCTTAGCCAGGCCTGGTCCCGGAGCCTCAGCAGGCCAATAGCCTGGCTTGCTTGAATCCTGGGCACCTCTGCAACCAAAGCCATCTAACTCAGCTGCATGCTCCTTTTTTATACAGTTTACAAGCCCTGCTTTGCAAACTGACACTCTGAATAGCCTTGTCGGTGTCCCCTCCTGCTCCCTCCAGAGGAATTGAGCTGGGTGTCTGTGCTCCTAAGTGCTGGACTGGGCTCCTGCTCTGGACACACTTGTCTCCTGAAACTCCGATTCTGAAACATCTGCTCTGAACATTAGACTGGCCTGAAGACATCAACGCTGGGCTGGATCTTGCCTTTGGAGTGACTCACCCTCCCTGCCCTGGCCCCAGCTTCCTGACCCTTCCCGTAGCTTGCACCAACAGTGGTCCCAGCACACCTGGCACCTGAGGCCACCGGTGTTGGGCAGGTTTAGGAAGGGCCCGTGGGCACGCAAGGCTCACAGACAGTCATGGCAGTGACAGTTCAGAGGCGCTTGGCAGGTGCTAAGATCAGGAGCCCCTCTGAGATGACACGTGAGACCATGTTGTCTCCAGACTTGGGCGAGATCAGGGTCTCTAGTCCAGACTGTGTCCTGCCGCCATTGCTTGTTTCGTGGACGTGGGCCCTGAGGCAAACAAGGAGCAGTGGCTGACACAAGGCCATACCGGGGATCTGAGTAGCGCTTGTGCATCCATGTTGCTTCTGTACGTCGGGGGTCTTCCGGCCCTTTTCTCCATCCAGGCCTGGGGTCACTCTCTTGCTCCTCAGCACAGAACAAGATGTTCTCTTGTCCCCCGTCTGACCTCTTCCCCTCCCTGCCTGCATGATGACGTGGTCAGAGAGGTGGTCCCCAGGCATCAGAAGGTTTCCAGAGACACTAGCAACTGCCCCTACCACCCATTCCTGTCTCTGCCTCACTCAGCCGCCGGCTGAGGGGTGGGGGTATCCGGGGAGGCGTCTCTATTCCAGAACCAAACAATGTTGCTGCCCGTGCCATTGTTGGGAGAACCCAAGGGACAGCCCAACTGGTGCCCTCCCAGGGCTTTTCTTTTCCCTGGCGCTGCTGCCCTTTGTCCTTCCTCTCCTGGGAAGGATGGGAAAGGGCCTGGGGGCTGGACAGGGCCTTTGGCCAGTGACCAAAGTCCAGCTTATATTTGTTCAGGCAAAAAGGAGAGCAGTTCACAGAGCAGCTTCGGTGACAGATTCGTACATCCTCAGTCCTCTCTCTCTGCCTCTCACCTCTGCATCTCTCTCGGAGCTGGCTCCAACCTCTCACTGCAGACCTGTTTGTCCCACAGATAGCTCCCAAGTCTTATCTGTTATAGGTTCTGTCACAGGAGAGGGCTGACTTTGATACCTGGTTTCTAAATCTAAAAATCCCAGAAAAGGGACACATTGGCCCAGGTACCTGTCCTTTGACTAATAAATAGTGTTAGGTAAGGACCACAGCAGCTTCTCCAGTGGCCTGTGGATGGGGCCACAGTTCCCAGAGAAAGTACGTGGTTCCTTAGATGACATGACAGGGGAAACAGGTGTGACATCGCCTCTTGGGCGGGGCTGGGGTTTGCGGTGGTGGACTCAGCCCTCTCTGCTATGGTGATTTCTTAGTAGAAGGGCCCTGCCCTTAGAAATGGAATGAATGCAAGGCTGGCTAAGAGGATTCTTAGGATTTTGGCCTGGAAATGGATATTAAAGGTGGCCCAGGTGGACTGAGTGTGGCTGTAGAGCAAGAGAGACCGAGGCTTGGCACTAGCTCCACCGCCTCTCGGGCCTGATCCGCATCTCTAAAAGTGCATGAGGTGGGAGTTTCCCTGGCCTCACCAACTGTGGGTACACATGAAATCACACTGGCCTTATTACCCCACTTTTCTGCCTCATAGCCACCCCCATCTACAGAACCCCAGACTTCTACCTACTCAGAGAGTCCACAGGATTTCTCTTGTGTCTTCACAGCCTGCTATTTTTTTTTTTTTTTTGAGACAGAGTCTCACTGTGTTGCCCAGGCTAGAGTGCCGTGGCGTCAGCCTAACTCACAGCAACCTCAAACTCCTGGGTTCAAGCAATCCTACTGCCTCAGCCTCCCGAGTAGCTGGGACTACAGGCATGCGCCACCATGCCCGGCTAATTTTTTTCTATATATTTTTAGCTGTCCAATTAATTTCTTTCTATTTTTGCTGGAGACGGGAGTCTCACTCTTGCTCAAGCTGGTCTCGAACTCCTGAGCTCAAACAATCTGCTCGCCTCGGCCTCCCAGAGTGCTAGGATTACAGGCGTGATCCACCACGCCCAGCCAATAGCCTGCTATTTTGTGATTGGCCCTGGCCCTGAAGCCTCAGAAAGGCTCTGGGGCCCCTTAAAGTGTCCTCAGCCCATGTCCAGTGCTGTCTCAGTGCCCTCAAACCTGCAGACAGCCTGGGTGTGAGGTGGCACCAAGTTTTCATTGGTCCTTACTGAACTGGAGCCACTTGGAGTTCCGTGAAGTGGGGAGAAGGTTCCTTTCACCAAACCCAGATCATAGTTCGTCACTGGGCCCCAGAGCAGTGTGGCTTGTGAGTCTTCTCTCACAAAATCTGCCAGGACAGAAAGCTCCTCTAGCCTCTGCCAGAAGCTCCTCCTCTCTCTTCCTGAGGGTCTGAGCCAGTCCCGGGAGCTGGGCCGGGGAAAGGTCATCTGGCTCTGGTCTCTCCTTCTCCAGGAACATGCCTCCTTCACGCTCCTTCCACGTCGGACCCTCCCCTTGTGGACGGGTGCTGGGAGGAGGGGACACTGGCTTTTCAATGTATCAGGTACAACTGGACTCTGAATCCTGATTTGCTTGTCTAGAAAACCCTTCTTCACCAGAATTGCAGTTCCCTTCTAGAAGTATTATCATGTTGGTTAAAGGAGATGCAGGATAGATGCTCAACAAATGTTAGCTCCCTTTCCTTAATCCACGAGTTTATTGGTCTCCTCTTGAGAAGGCAGGGACGATAGCACCTCTCATCCGCGTGGCTGTTTGGGAGCCAGGGAGCAGGCCCTGAAGGTCAGGAAGGCCAGTCTACTCTTGCCCTCTCTGATCCATCCTCCACACTCATAGTTTAATAGTTTAAAAAGCAAACCAGGAACTCCCTTTTTACTGCCTTTCAGTAAAGGCAGACTAGATACTTTGGAGAAAACCTCCTGGTAAAGACAACTGAAAGAGCTGGTCAAATGTTTTAAAAATTTACACACACACACACACACACACACACACACACACATACACACAATCTTAAAAGCATCAGACAGCTAACAGAGCTAGCTTCTGGGCCAGCAGCTCTTCTGTGGGCTTTTAGGGGGAGCTCCGTGGGTCCCAATGTGGTGGAATCAATGACCTTGGCTGGTGATTAGAAGGGTCAGGGTATGAGCCAAAAGATCATGGAGAGGTAACCCTGGCTGAGATGTGGGTGGGAGAGCTCAGACTAGGAGGAGAGCAAGAGAATGTACATTTTGAGTGTCCTGAAAACCAGTGCTCCACCTGGACTACCCCCTATGGCACGCGTGTCTACCCCACTGAAGATGAAAGCCCAGCTTCCTTCCCCGCAGGAATCGTCCTGTGGGGTGGCAGCCCCACTGGTGTGCACTCCGCCTCTGCCAGGATGCTTCTGAAAGCAGGTCCATCACGTAGGAACAGCTCATGCTCTAGATTCAAAGGCATCTGTGTATGTTGGAATGATTACACCCTAACAGAGGCAGAGGGCAAAATAATAAACTGCATAAAGACAGGATGGGGAGAGCTGGTTTTAAGATAGTTACTCTCAAAAGCAACCTTGGGGACGAGGACAGGGACTCAACAGTGGTAGGGGAAAGGGCTTGGCTAAAGTCATGGAGAAGTCACTTGGGGATGTTTGGGGTCTTTCTGAGAGGAGATATCTTCCCCAATTAGGTGTTCTGGGTTCTGGGAGCCAGATCTAACTGTCCCCCAGCTCCACCTCCCTGTTCCCTGGGAGAGGCCCTTAGAGAAAGTTCTTTCTGGATCACTCAGTCCCCAGTAAAAGTTGGGACCAGGTCATTGACCCCTGAAGAGAGCACACAGAGGTGGTGTCCTTGGGGACCAGGCAGATAAAGAACTGGAAGCTGCTCCAGGAACATTGCAGCGGGTAGCTTCCCAGAGGGGATGGCTTGTGACCTCAAGAAGGCTCCCAGAGCCGTCCCTCGCCCTGGGGCCTATGATAGGGAGGTGGTCGCCATGACTTGCTGTGTGTTAACCCAGCCTTCATCTTCCACTGAG
The DNA here is from genome assembly GCF_000956105.1 of Propithecus coquereli. NCBI lineage: Eukaryota > Metazoa > Chordata > Mammalia > Primates > Indriidae > Propithecus > Propithecus coquereli. Next base: position 3,793,542 of record NW_012142523.1, on the reverse strand, counting down.
AGACACATGGAAACCCAGGATTAGCCATGTGCACACACAGAAGGTCACCCACACAGGCACAAACAGGGGCACACACACACCCACATACATACATGCACCCCGCTATACACACACCACCTCCTTCCCATCTTCAGCCACTCTCATTCCGGAGAATTTATCCAGGCCCAGGACAATGTGTCTCCTCCTCTTCTGTCCTCACACCCCCACTGCAGCCAGCCCCACCCCTGAGAAAGCACAGCTCAGGGGTCCCCAGGGCTGCACAGGAAATGCTTTGCACACTATGGGTCAGCCAGGCTATTTTCTGTCCCAGGACTGGAGGGAGGTTGGGCCGGGAGCAGCCAGTCACGGCACAACTATTTTCTGCCTCTTTGTGGCCTTTTCTCCGCCTCTGCCATTTGCAGGCAGTGTTTCTCTGTCTCGGTGGCTCTGTCCTGTCTCTTCATTTCTTTTTCAGGCCTCAGGGTCTTTTTGACCCAATGCCTTTGCCACCTCTCCCTTGATGATTGCCTACATGCCGTCAAAACTCAGCCCGGGGCCACCTCTTCCAGAAAGCTTTCTCTGGCCCCTCCTGTCCAATTTGGATTCCCAACCCCTTTGCTCCCAGAGCTCTGTGTTGTGGATGAATTATGTCTCTGCCTCCCTAGCCCGACCGTGAGAAACCTGAGGGCAGGTACCCTGTCTTAATGACTGTGTTTCTCAGCATCGGCACACGTAGATATGTGTGCACACGGGCATCCATGTTTACCTCATTTATTCATTTACTTGTGTGCTGGGAGACAGCGTACTGTGATGGTAAAAGCTAAAAGCCCAGACTCTGGAGTCAGACTGTCTGAATTACACTCTCCACTGTGTGACCCTTGGCAAGTTAAATTTTTTTTTTTTTTTTTTAGAGACAAGGTCTTGCTATGTTGCCCAGGCTGGAATGCAGTGGCTATGAACAGGTGTGATCACAGTGCAATGTAGCCTCGAACTCCTGGCCTCAACCAATCCTCCTGCTTCACCCTCCCAAGTAGCCGGGACTACAGGCATGCGTCACTGCACCCAGTGACTTTTTTTTAATAATTTTTTTAATTTCAACATATTACGGGGGTACAAATGTTTAGGTTATGTATCTTGCCTTTGCCCCACCCGAGTCAGAGCTTCCAGTGTGTCCATCCCCGAGATGGTGCACACCAAACCCATTAGGTGTGTATATACCCATCCCCTCTTCCCCGCTCCCATCTGCCTGACACCTGATGAATGTTATTACTATATGTGCACTTAAGTGTTGATCATTTAATACCAATTTGATGGTGAGTACATGTGGTGCTTGTTTTTCCATTCTTGGGATACTTTACTTGGTAGAATGCGTTCCACATTTTATTAATCCATTCATGTATTGATAGGCACTTGGGTTGTTTCCACATCTTTGCAATTATGAATTGTGTTGCTATAAACATTCTAGTGCAGATGTCTTTTTTATAGAATGTCTTTTGTTTTTTTGGGGGTAGATGCCCAGTAATGGGATTGCTGGGTCAAATGGTAGTTCTACTTGTAGCTCTTTGATGCACCCAGCTACTTAATTCTTTATGTCTCGGTTCTCTCTACTGTAAATGGGAATGATCCTGGTATCTGCTTCACTAAGTTGTTGGAAGGATGAAATAAGTTAATCATGTAAAGCCCCAAGAACAGTGGCAGGCCCATGGTAGGCACTCCCAAACTTAGCTGTATTATTATTTCACTAGTAGTGAGATGGAGAAAGTTGCATTTACCAGTACTTCCCTCAGGGAGAACACTATTTGGAAAGGTTACTTTGACTGGTTTCTAGGGTGTGAGCCCGCTTGCCAAGGGATCTATCTTTTTTTTTTTAAATTTCAAAATATTACAGGAGTACAAATGTTTTGGGATATATCCTTGAGTAACAACAAATGGTTGCTAAATTGTCTTTATTTAAGGAGGGTACATTTGAGCAACTGCAAGGCTTTTGTTTATCCGAGTAAGATGTGCAAATTTTGGGCCAGAGCTGAATTGTTTGAAACAGGAGCGTCTGGGCGTGGTATGTGACAAGGACAAGGAGGAGGATGTATTAGTTCTCTATCGCTGCTGAAACAAATTACCACAAATTTAGTGGCTTAAAACAACACAAATTTATTATTTTACAGTGTTGGAGGTCAGAAGTCTGAAATGGATCTTACTGGGCTGGAATCAAGGTGTCAGCAGACTGCATTCCTTTCTGGGGCCTCTAGGGGGCAGTCCATTTACTCACCTTTTCCAGCTTCTAGATGCTGCCTGCACTCCCGGCTCATGGCTCCCTCCCTCCATCTGTAAAGCCAGCTCAAGTCCCTCTCCCATCATGTTGCTCTGACCTCCGCTTCTGCCTTCCTCTTACACTTTTAATGACTCCCTTGATAATCTAGGATAATCTCCCTGTATTAGTGTCAGCTGATTAGCAACCTTAATTCCATCTGCAGTCTTAATTCCCTTTTGCCATGTAACCTAACATATTCACGGGTTGTGGGGATCGGGGCATGGACATCTTGGAGTCAAGGCATCATCCTGCCTTCTACCAAGGATTACTGCTGGTGGGAAGGAGACTGAGGCATAGACATGTCTGATGAGTACCCGGGGAACCTGCTGTGGGTGTGCGTCTCCTCTGTCTTCCTTGTAAAAGCCGCAGTGCTCAGATGCTTTGTGGAATGTATTAAATGTTTTCTTTGGGGGGCATGTGAAGACATGTGGAATCTCGCTTCAAGGGTTGGCATGAGGCTTCCCTCAACAGGAAGAGCCGAAAGCTGGGTCACACATTCACTCACTGAACATCTATGAGTCAGGCTAGGCTCACAGTGCATACCCCTCAAGTCCTTCGCAATCTCTTGGAGGAGACAGGTGTACACACAGGTAAGAGTCACCCTGGGATCGACGATCAGTGATGATGCGCTGCACAGTTGGAGCACAATGGAGGCCCCCAACTTAGCCTGGAGAAAGGAGGACCCAGGAAGACTTTCCTGAGGGAGTGACACCTCATCTGAATTTTGAAGGTGGAATAGAAATGCACCAGGAGAAGATAGGGCAGCACGTCCTAGGCAACCTGGACCATCACAGCAAGGGAGATGCAGGTGCAAGCTGGTGTGGGGTGTGTGTGTGTGTGTGTGTATGTGTGTGTGCATGTGTGTGACTGTAAGCACAGTCCTAGCCTGCTAGCAGCACTCAGTGAATACTCCTGGAATGAATACTTCAGTGTTATGCTGTCCTAGCTCTGTTTCTCAGCAGATCCTAGCCCTGCCAAATTTAACCACATAGGAGATGCCTCTTTTTGGGGAAGTCCCCCGAGAGTCACCATGCCCTACCTGAGAAGTCTTTTTTCAGGGTCTCTCATTAGGAAAAAGAGGAAAGTTTGTGTTATGTATGATCTCCAATATAACAGTAATTCTTCACATCTGAAGAATGCTTCACACTTTACCGAGTACTTTGATTTGGAACATCTCAACTGATCAGTTTTTATTTTCACCCGAAGGAACCGGGGCTCAGAGAATTACCTACCATTTCTCAAGGTCACGCAGCCACGTGGACGAACTGGGGCGGACTCCACGGCCAGGCCCCAAGCACCTGCTAATTGCTGAATGTCTTGCCCCCTTCCCTCTGGTTGCGGAGGCACCTGGGGAGCTTGCCTAGTTTCCCCCCTCTTCCCCGGAAGGAGTTTCCTGAGGGTGGAAGCGAGCCTGAAGGCATAGAGAGTGTGCATTGTTCAGCTGCACCTGGAGGGTGAGCTCATGTCAGCAGACAGAGCAGGACAGGCAGTGCCAGGCTGGGGAGGGCCCAAGCAGTTCCCTTGGCCCACGTCCCTACCTCCATCTTTGCCTCCTCTTTCTGGGAACTGGTCCCTTCCCTGAGTCCTGGCTGACCGTCGGGAGGTCAGGGACCTGGTGAGGATAGGAAAGTCCTTCAGTTTCCTCTGAAACTGAAAATGAGAGGGTTGGGTTAGGTTGGGGTTTCCCTAAGTGTGGTCAGCTGACATGAGTCCTACTGAACACCCCCCAGGAGAAGAGTTGCGTGGTCAAACACGCCGGGAAAAGCCAGCGATCTCATCCGCCTCTGGATGCTCAAGGCGCACACCGGCATATTAAAGGCTCTGAGAAGTCCTGAAGTGAAGAAATCCAAGTTCGCCTGTGTTTCTCAAACAATTTATTTGACCACACAACCTTTCTCTTACTCCTGACCTCATAGTGTTCCACTGATAACTTTGGGAACTGTTGGAATAGATGATCTCTAAGGTCTGTCCTCATCTCCACCTCTGAAATACCAGCTCTTTGAGGCTAGGGACTATTGTTGATGTTTGTCAGATAATTTTGGCTGCCCAGCACCCAAACCCCTGTCCTTGTGTTGAGGGACTCTCACGTGAGCCTTGGAGGGAAGCAGAGTACCGTCTCACTACAGAGGTCACAGAGAGTGAGATAGTTCCTCCTCCTCCTTTCTGGCTGCTGTTCGGGGGCATGTGATCTAGGCTCAGGACTTTGAATCCAGAGAGAATGACCCAGAGATAAAGGGAAAGCAGAGGGTCCATTCGGAGAGGCCACACCCACAGGCAGGGATGGGCGCTACAGCAGCGTTCTGCACGGATTCTCTGCCCGCAAGGTCACCTTGGCTGGAGCTCCTGCTGCCGAGCCTCCCTGGATTCCTGGTTGTTCTCTGAGCCTCATTCGAAGCCTTCTCATTGATACTCTATATTCCTTGAGTGATTTTTTTTCCACTTACATTAACCTGAGTTGTTACTGTTACTTATAACCGAGAATCCTGGAGCACATAGTAGGTGCTCAAGGAATAATGGTTGAATGAATCTACACAACCAGTTTCTGTGCCATGATTGACCCCGCTTTCTTATTTCGTCAGCAGTCCAATCCGATTCAGTTTGCTGGTGCTGCAGCTACCGAGCGCATCTCCCTGTGGGGGATGCAGCCGGGGAACCCAGAGGTGGGTCAGACTGAGTTGGTGTCTCCAAGGACCCCTAAATCTGGTGCGAGAGACTGACCCGGGCCAGCACAGAGGGCCTGGCAGAGCGCCTTGGGAACACAGGAGCATCCTAGCTGAACAGTAGCTTTGCTGGAGAAGGTGCACCTGGGCTGGACTTGAGGCATGGCAGGTCAGCCTGCGGGGGACACTCCACAGGCTGAGGCAGCAGCGGAAGCCAAGGGCTTCGAGAAAGCCTGGGGCATGCGGCCTGTGCGAGTGTAGCAATAGGGGAGGCCCCACGGCCCACACTAAAGAGATTGGCTTTTATTCTGTTGGCCCTGGGGAACCGCTGAAGTTTTGAGTAGGGGAGGAACATGATAACAGCCTGAAAGGCAATTGGGTGCCGCAGGAAGAGCCTGGGTTTGGGGGCCAACAGCCAGATGTTGCCACTTATGAGCTATGGCTTGAGCAAGCCATTGGAACTTTCTGAGCCTCAGTTTCCTCACCTGTAAAAATGGATACAGTAAAATTCAGTAGAGTTGTTGCAAGGATTTGAGATACTGTGATATAAAGTACCTGGTACTTAATAGGCACCAATAAAAGATAATATTATCATCATCAGACCCCTGTGCTAGAAGGATGCTGATCTTGGATGGGCTCATTTGCATGTCTGGGGGTGGCTGGGTGTTGGTTGGTCTAGACGGCCTGCGCTGGGGTGCCTGGGGAGGCTGGGCTCGCTCCACGTGTGTTGCCCAGGCTGGGTCACTGGAGGAAGTGCAAGGGAGCAGACACAAACATGCAAGCCCTCCGCGGCCTGGGCTCAGAACTGTCACCCAGTCCCTTCTGCTGCATTTTGTTGGTCAGAGCGGGCCACAAGGCCAGCCCACCTTCAAAGGTGAGGAAATAGACTCCACCTCTTCAGGAGAAAAACGCAAAGCCATGTAGAATGGGTGGCGGTTAGACCAGCGTTTGTCAATCTGAAATCTGTGCAAACCTAAGTTTCGAACATTTTCCTCAGGGATCCCTATAAGGTTTGAGGGAAGCTGACCGGTTGGACGTTTTCCTCTGGATTATTGTAAAAATCTTTTAATGGAGCATGAATAACGGTAAACACTACTGAGCGCTCACCACACAGCAGTCATATTTTAGCTCCCTGTTTAATCCTATAAGAACCCTTGAGGTGGCTGTTATTGCCTTTGCCATTTTGGTGATGGAGAGACGTTGAACCGTGGAGAGGCTAAGTAATCAGCCCAGCGTCTCGCAGCTGGTCTGGCCTGTCTGATCTCAGGGTCCTAGCTCTCAAATACTCTGCTCTTGCACCCCCTGGCCTTCCTTCCCTGGGGCTGCTGATTGGTTTGACAGGTGCCGGGGAAAGACCCAGATCCCAGGGACCCAGAGGGCTGGCGAGGGCACAGGGAGAAGGCAGGAGAACACAGAGCGGCTGATGGGCAGAGGACAGTGGCAGGAGGAAGAGCTTGAGGTCCTCCGTGGGGTGAAGGGCAGGTGTGCCTGGGGGGGTTCGGGGGGGTGACATACTGAGTGTGGAGGCTACCCCATGTGCATCTGGGCCTGGTGGGCCAAAGCATGGGCTGAGAACAGCTCATACTGCTCTAGGTACGGGGGATACAACAGGGAACAAGATGCACCAGGTTTCTGCCCTTTTGAAATTGACTTCCCAGTGGAGGGAGACAAGCACTAAATCTGCGAGCAAACCCATAATATACTCAGATGGCCACACGAGCCGAAGGCCAGGTCTCCCTGAGGGGGGTTTCCTGGTGAGTTCAGGGTTGGCCCCATGGCACAACGCACAGGTGAGAAGTCACCTTCCAGGGCTCCCTGTGGGGCTGTGCTGTCTGGCCACAGGAAGAGCACAGCCCAGAGCTAAGCCGGAAGGAGGCCAAGCCTTTCTGGATTGAATTCTCAGGCCAGGGCCTAGGTGCCCTGGGGGCAGGAAGCAGGTGTGTAGTTGGATAAGGACAGAGCAAAAATAGAGCTGAGGGCAGTAAGAGAAGATTAGGGAGGACTGTAAAATCTGAGAGGTGGGGTGGGGAGTTGGGTTAAGTTTGAGAGGATAGAGTCCAGGCTAGACCCCTAGACCAGAGGAGGAGCCTGTGGGATCCTTCTAGAACAGGGCCCAGGCTAAGACCTGTAGGTCCCAGGAATCTCAGGTGCTGGATTCTGATGCCAGCTCAGAATGTGGTTGCTTAGAGTCATGCATGAAACATGGCTTTTGAGGCAGCATCCCCCTCAGTGGGAGGGACACCTGATTGATTCATAATATCTGCCATGATTACAGATAGGAGAGGAGAGCCCGGTGCAGGGGTGCGTGATGGGGGCTGATGGGAGCAGCACCTTGGGTGGGAGCAGTATTTTATCATTAGTTCTAGAATTGCCAGTGCATGGTGACAGTAAAAAGCTGGCTGAGTTTTAGTTAATTTTATTATTATTTTAAAATTTGCTGTAGACAACGCACTCCCTTACTGCCCACACCTGGGGCAGATCACTACCCCCTGGGTACACCAATGCACACACGCAAATGACAGGGCAAAAGCAGACCAGAGCACTGTTTCGTAGTGTCTGTTATAAACCTCCAGCGACAGGATGCACACTCCTTTTTTTCCAAACACTTAGAATGAAAAGACAGCTCATTGTGTCAAAGTTGGACACATCACTTGACTTTTGGAGCTTTTCTTCATCTGTACAGTGAGATGCCTGGTCTTGTTTGCACAAGAGCCCATGGACCTAGTGAGAGAGTGTTTGGGGACTACACTATATGCCTCTGGGACAGTAATATTAAGACCTTCCCCCCAAAAGAAGGAGAATAAATACTGTCCCAACCTTTTGGAGGCGGAGGCTGTGGATGGGAATGGAAAGCAGAGGTGGAAGGGGGGAGGAATCAGAGGGCATGGACTCCCTCTGGACAGGGTCAGAATTGGCAAGGATGGCAACACTTGCAATTGCTTGGTGGGGCTCAGAGCCTGTGGGTTGTGGCAGGGGCTGTGACCCTTGGAGGGAGGTCATTGTCTTCCTGAGAATTGAAGAGGAGTATGGGGCCAGACTCCCAGTATGCACAGGGTATGGGGATGGTGTGGGCTGGGGGAACAAGGGCTACTCTACAAAAGGGGGCGATGCGCCTTGCTTTACCAACTGTAGCAGGGCCTGTCAGCGTCCCATCCATATCCCCTTGGCACTGACCATTCCTGCAACGCTGTCAACTTGCATTTCTCCACCCATGGACTTTCTCTGGCTACAGGAGCATGCTCAGCCCACTCACAGGGCAGTCTGGAAGCTTGGGGAGTTTAGGTGCCAGGAGTAACCCTCAACCATTGGTGGGTGGGAGTGGCAGATACACGTTCTAGCCTCCCTGCACCTCTGGGGGAACATTCTGTTCTATACTGTCTCCCAGGGATCCCCAGGAGGATTGAGCCCCCATTGCCCACAGCAGTCTCTGCTCACTAATGCACCTTGTGTGGGTTTCCTTCCTTCCTTATCTCTCTCCCCTCATGGGAGCTACCTGGAATCAACCCCCAAATAAACCCTTGGGGCTTGCACTGAAATCCTTTGCAGTCACATCCTCACCTCTTGCTTTGGGGGGAACCCAGACTAAGACATTAACCTAACCAGTCTGTTGTGAACTTCCTGATAAAAAGTAAGGTATATCCGTGCCAGGTTGATTATGGCTCCCAGAGCAGCTCTAGGAGATGAATACCGTCACCTGGTAAATGCTTTGTCAACTACGATCCCTACAAATATGAAGGGCTGTGGGACTGGCCAGGGCATGCAAAAGAACATGGACTTGGTGGTCAGGCACATATAGATTTATATGCCAACTGGGCATCAATCGCTGTGTGACCTTGAACAATTCACGTAAGCTCTCTGAACCTCAGTTTCCTCATCTGAAAAAAGGTGACGGGCAGCAATCCTTACTTCTCCTGTTTGCCATGAGCAATGAAAATGGTGCTGCCGACAAGGGGACCGGCATAGACACTGGCCAAGGAGCAGGGACCCTGTAGAGCACCCCAGCTCTCCAGCCTGCCTGCTGTGCCTCTGAGGCCAGCGATTATATCTGTGGGCTGGTTGCCTCTGGGGGCTTTTTGTTGAAGGAAGACTTGGGGTTGGGTGCTTTATCTCTGGAGTGGCAGGAGCTTTCTGTCCCCAGAAGCCCAACTCTGAGCCTGGCTGGCTGGCCAGAGTGACTCCAGGGCTGGCCTGGCTCTGCCTCTGCAGCCCAAGCTGGCGGCCTGGCAGCCGGGCCTGTCCGTGCTTATCGGCCCCTGTGTTTGCTCAGGATGGGTACGGGCCTCTTCCTCCCCCTCAGAAAACAAGAAAACATGTTTTGCCAGTGGCGGGTGGAGTGGGGTGGCCTCTCTGGCTCCACGCTGGCCCCCACAGTGAGGCCGCCAGCCTGTTGTTGTTGGAGTGCAGAGCTGGCCCGCCAGCCGCCTGTTTCCTCCAGCTGTCCAAGCACGGGGAGGAAGCCCTGGTCCGTGGGCCCCAGCCGAACCCCCTGTCACAACAAGGGAACAATGGCTTGGATGGGCTGGTGGGTGGGTGGAAGGGCAGCCTCCTCTGTTCCCCGCTTCTACCAGCGACAGCGGCAGGTTTCTGGGGACTGTGCTGCTCTCCCTTTACCTCCTCTGCCCCCTGTCTTGTTTTCCACCTTGTGGGCACACCGTCTCCCACCTCGGGGCCAAGGAAAACAGCGGCCTCAGGAAGCGTCTCTGGGCTGTTGCTGGGGTTCCGCAGCTCTTGGAGGCAGCAGAGAGGGGGCAGGGGCCAGAGAAGGACTGGCAGCACACAGAGTCCATTCTTGGTGGGACTGTAGCTCGTGAGTCCTGGTTTGTTTCTCCCTGAGCACCTCGAGGCCTTACCTCCCTGCATCTTTGTGTCTTCAGGCCCAGCTCATGACCTGGCACAGGGCAGATGACAGGAACAATTTGTTGACTAAATCAATGAAAGATCAAACATATGAATAGGTAATTTCTAGCTCTGCTACCTGGTGGCTCTGTGACTTTCAGCAGATTACTTAACCTCTCTGAACCTTATTTTTCTCATCTGTAGAATATGTACCTCAGAACTGTTGTGAGAATTAAATGTGCTTCTAGTATCTTGAATGTCTTCTGGGAAGTATACAACACAATAAACCCGATAGATTTTAATTAGCATTAGTACATGATTGTTGCTGTTGGCAGCGTTATTGTCAATGTGTGATTTAGAGGAGGTTGCCACAGTATTTCCAATAAGAGGGCTGTAGCTTTGTCTCCATGGCTACAGGAAAGGGGGCTGAGCAGATGCCACCCCTCCTGGGGCCAGGAGTGCATCTCTCTACTCACTCACAGCCCTCTTTCTGCACTGCAGGCTGGCTCCTGGGGGCCTGGTCAGCTTTGGTAGTCCCTGGGAGGGAAGAAGGTGGCTTTGGGTCTCCTGAGAGGCTTGTGTGGATCAGACGCTGTGCTTGGCCTTTACACATCCATTGCTTAGTTTAATTTTCACAACAACCCAGTGATGAAGACATCACTATCCCCATCCACCATCTCTGAGATGGTTTGACACCCAGGCTCAGAGAGATGGTGTCCCTTGACCAGGGTGACGTGACTGGTAATTTGTAGAGCAGAGGTTTCAATCTAGGTCTTTGAAACACAAAGCTTGTCCATTCTGTTGTGCCTCACTGCCTAGAGATGAAGATGTACTACTTAAAAACTGGGATTTAAACCTTATCGTGGAGATAAGGTGGAGATTTGGTTCCTTGGTGATTTTAGCCTTAGGATTGTAACAGGAAGTAAAGACGGAGGTTAAGCATAGGGCCAGGAATGGAAACCAAGAGTGGGAAGCTGAGCCCAGCATGAACTGGGGCCCTTAAGGAGTTGTGTCAGAGTAGGAAGGATAGGGTAGAGCAGTATTGCATATGGGTCTACACATACATGAGTATATGCGATTAGTCAGACTAATTGTTATTTTAGCCACTCTGATAGGTGTGCAGTGATATTTCATTGTGGTTTTCGTTTGCATTTCACTAGTGGCTAACAATATAATGTTGGATATATTTTCAAATTTTTATTTGCCATCTGTATACCATCTTCAGTGAAATGTCTTTTCATGTCTTTTTGCCCATGTTCTAATTAGATTGTTTGCTTTCCTACTGTTGGGTTTTGAGAGTTCTCTATATATTCTAGATACTAGTTCTTTGTTGGATATATGATTTGCAAATATTTTTTCTCTTACTGAAACTTGTCTTTTCATCATCTTATCAGGGTCTTTCACAGAGCCCACATTTATTTTTTATTTTTAATTGTTATGGATACACATATTTATTTATATTTATAGCATACACGTGATGTTTTGATACAGACATACAATGTGTAATGATCAAATCAGGGTGATTGGGGTATCCATCACCTCAATCCCTTATCATTTCTTTGTGTTAGAAACATTCCAATTCCACTCTTATAGTTATTTTAAAGTATACCATAACTCATTGTTGCCTATAGTCACCTTGTAGTGCTATCAAATATTATTCATTCTATCTAAGTGTCTAACTATATTTTTGCACCCTTTAACCATTCCCACTTCATCCTCCACTCCCTGCTATCCTTCCCAGCCTCTGATAGCCATCATTCCACTCTCTATCTCCATGAGATCAATTATTTTAATATTTAGCTCCCACATATGAGTGAGAAAATGTGAGATTTATCTTTCTGTATAGAGCACATATTTTTAAATTTTTTCTTTTATGGACCATAATTTTGGTGTCAAGCCTAAGAACTCTTTGCCTGGTCCTAGATTTCTTTTTTAAAGTTTTATAACTTTACATTTAAGTCCTAAGTCTCACATCCTAAGTGTGAGATTTAGGGCGAGGTACATTAAATTTTTTTCTTTGCCTATGAATGTCCATTTGCTATAGCACCATTTGTGGAAATACTATCTTTCTCCATTGAATTGTGTTTGTGCCTTTGTCAAAAATTAGTTGGGAATATTTGTGTGGGTCTATTTCTGAATTCTCTATCCTATTCCATGGATGTGTCTATGCCTCCACTAGTACCTGGCAGCCCTGATTATGGTAGCTATGTAATAAGTTTTGAAATTGGGTAGACTGATTTCTGCCACTATATTCCTTTATTCAAAAAAAAAATGTTTAGCTATTTTAGTTCCTTTGCCTTTTATATAAATTTTAGAATAACTTTCCTTGTCTATATGTATAAAAAGACTTGCTGGAATTTTGATAGGAAATGAATTAATTCTGCATATCAATTTGGGGAGAATGGTTATATTTTCTATGTTGAATCTTCCAATCCATGAACATGGTATATCACTCCACTTATTTAGCTCTTTTTGATTTATTTCATCAGCATTGTGTAGTTTTAAGTATACAAGTCCTGCACCTGTTTTGTTAGATTTATACCTCAATTTGTTTTAGTGATTGTAAATGGTATTGTATTTTTAACTTTATTCTTAAATTCATTGCTTGTATATGGAAGTATGAATAATTTTCTACATATACAACCATGTCATCTGCAAATAGGGATAGCTTTATTTCTTCCTTTAAAATATATATGACTTTTATGTCCTGGCTCCCTACTTGGCTTTCTCTATATTACCCTGGCAGGGGTGTTGGGAGCACCTTGTTATAGCCCCATGGGGGTAAAAATCTAGGCCCCCTACTCAGCATTTGCTGGTGTAGGTGGGAGTGTGTCCACACTGTACAACCTTGTGTACAGATATGCACACGTACAACATTACATGCTGTACGGTTTTTTTCCTGTGGTGTTTGGCTGGAGTAGAATGGTTATGTCTAAAGGTTTTTTGTCTTGCTAGGCTGCCCATTTTCTTGTCCTCTGTCTAAAGAAAGCAGGCTTTCGTTGGGGCTTTATTTTTGATCTGTGCCTATTGGCTTTTAAGGGTTGCCAGCTTCTTCACTTCCAAATCTTTCTTGGATTTTTGAGGCTAAAAGAAAATCCAGGAAACTTGCCATCATGTCATTTCTCTAGTCCTGAGAGGTGCCTAGTACATCTTTCTGGAAGGCGAAGCTATATGATTATATCTCCCATATTGGCTTATAAGCTGTACCTCTTCGTAAAACATTGCTTTTATAGTGGTTTCTCTGGGGTTTACAATATTTATCTTTAACTCATTATCACAGTGTACCTTCAAATAATATTATACCACTTCATGTATAATATAAGAAACCTTATAACAGTATATCTCTATTCTTTCTCTCCTGGCCTATGGGATATTGCTGTCATATGTTTTATTCCTACATATGTTATCAACATCACAATATAATGTTACTTATTTTGCTTCAAACAGTCAATTATCTTTCAGTGAGATTTTAAAAATATCTTTTATGTTTAGCCAGATATTTACCATTTTTTCCTCTTTGTTCATTTGTGTAGATCCAAATTTCCACCTGTATCATTTTATTTCTCCCTGAAGAACTTCTTTTAACATATCTTATAGTGCAGATCTGCTGGCAATGAATTCCTTTAGTTTTTGTTTGTTTGAAAATGTCTTTGTTTTGCATTCATTTTTTAAAATAATAGTTTTTATGAGATATAATTCACATACCATGCAATTCACTCATTTAATTTAAAGTGCACAACTCGATGGTTCTTAGTATATTCCCAGAGCTATGCAACCATCAGCACAATCAATTTTAGAATGTTTATCACCCTGGAAAGAAACTCTGTACCTATTAGCACTCACTTCCCATTTCTCCCCAAACTCCCACCCCTAGGCAATTACTAATCTGTTTTCTGTCTCTGTATATTTGTGTGTTCCGGACATTTAATATAAATGGGATTATATAATCTGTGGTCTTTGTGACTGGCTTCCTTCATTTGGCATAATATTTTTATACATGTAGCATATATCAGTCACTTTTATTTTTGAAATATATTTTCCCTAGATTTAGTGGTCTAGGTTGATAGTTTTTTTTTAACTTTAAAAATATTGTTCCATTTTGTTTGGCTTCCTTAGTTTCTGATGAAAATTCTTCTTTCATTCGTATCTTTGTTCTTCTGTAATAATGTCTCTTTTTTCTCCGGATGCTTTTAAAATTTCTCTTTATCTCTGATTTTCAATTATTTAATTAGGACATGCCTTGGTATGGTTTTTAAAATATTTGTCCTACTTGGGTTCCATCGAGCTTCTTAGTTGAGATTCTGTGAGTTTATGATTTTCATCAATTTGAAGTTTTTTTGTCTTTTAAAATTTTATTTATTTATTTGTATGGGACAGAGTCTCACTCTGCTGTCCAGGTTAGAGTGCAGTGGCCTCATCAGAGCTCTCTGTAACCTCCAACTGCTGAGCTCAAGTGATCCTCCTACCTCAGTCTCCCAAGTAGCTGGGATGGACTATAGGCGTGCACCACCACACCTGGCTGATTTTTTATTTTTAGAGGAGACAGAGTCTTGCTATTGCCAGGCTGGTTTCAAACTCCTGGGCTCAAGAAATCCTCCTGCCTTGGCCTCCCAAAGTGCTAGGATTACAGGCATGAGCCACTGCACCCAGCTGGTCATTTTTTCTTTAAATACTTTTGGTATTCTCTTTTCTCTTTGACTTCTGGGATTTTCCCACTCATCATTAGACTACTTAATATTGTCCCATAGATCACTGATGCTCTACTCAATTTTTTTGAATGATTTTCTTTTTGCACTTTATTTTGGGTAGTTTCTCTTGGTATGTCTTCATCTTTACTGTAGAGTCTGTTCTGATGTAAATCTCACCCAGTGTATTTTTTTTTTTGATATTGCATTTTCTTCTCTCTATAAATCCCATTTTGGTCTTTTTTAAAATTTCAGAATATTACAGGGGTACAGATGTTTTGGTTATGTGAATTACTTTTGTACAGTTTGAGTCAAAGTTATAAGTGTGTCCATCACCCAGATAGTGTGTGTGTACCCATTAGGTGTGAATTAACTCATCCCTTACTCCCACTCCCACCTGCTTGATTTTCATGGAATTTTACTACCATATGTACATGTGGTGTACATGTGGTTGAGTACATGTGGTGTTTGTTTTTCCATTCTTGTGAGGATGGTCTCCAGTTCCATCCAGGTTGTTACAAAACATATTAGTTCACCATTTTTTTATGGCTGAGTAATACTCCTTGGTATACACATACCACATTTTATTAATCCACTCATGTATTGATGGGCACTTGAGTCATTTCCACATCTTTGTGATTGTGAATTGTGTTGCTATAAACATTCAAATGCAAATGTCTTTTTTATAAAATGTCTTTTTTTTCCTCTGGGTAAATACCCAGTAGTGGGATTGCTGGATCACATGGTAGGTCTAATTTTAGTTCTTTGAAGTATCTCCATACTGCTTTCCATAGGGGTTGAACTGGTTTGCAGTCCCACCAACAGAGTTTAAGTGTTCCTTTCTCTCCACATCCATGCCAGCATCTGTTGTTTTGGGACTTTTTGATACAAGCTAGTCTCACTGGAGTTAGGTGATATCTCATTGTGGTTTTGATTTGTATTTCCTTGATGATTAGAGGTGTTGAGCATTTTTTCATATGTTTATTGGCTATTAGTCTATCTTCTTTTGAAAAGCTTCTGTTCACGTCTTTTGCCCACTTTTTAATGGGGTTGTTTGATTTTTTCTTGCTATTCACTTGAGTTCTTTGTAGATTCTGGTTAAAATCTGTGGGATTCAGCAAAAGCAGTAATAAGAGGAAAATTCATAGCCATAAAATACCTACATCCAAAAGACAGAAGGGTCACAAATCAATGATCTAATGAATCATCTCAAGGAATTGGAAAAGGAAGAGCAAATCAATCCCAAACACAGCAGAAGAAAAGAAATAACTAAGGTCAGAGCAGAGCTAAATGAAATCAACAACAAAAGATCTATATAGAAGATTAATGAAACAAAAAGTTGGTTTTTTGAAAAGATAAACAAAATTGACAGGCCTCTCACTAGATTATCCAGAAGCAGAAAAGAAAGGACTCTAACAAGTTCAATCAGGAATGAAAAAGGAGAAATTACAACTGATACCATGGAAATACAAAATATCCATTTTCATTTCTCTCTCTCTCTCTCATCTCTCTCATATTCTCTCTTTCAATCTCTCTCTCTCTTAGAAAGAGAACTAAATCAAACATAGAAATGTTTTAGAAGTTATTGAAATTAAAAACTAATGGAGAATTCTGCTTCTACTCACACAGGATTAACTTCTATGAAAATTTCCCTCCTGCCATAAACAACTACAAAACCAGGCAAAATATATGAAACAACTGCTTTTGGACCTTGGACAATAGGCAGTGCAAGACTCTGATCCCTAAGAGAAGGGGAATAAAGTGAACCCTGCCATTGCCACAGTTTACCACGTGGAAACGATTTCCAGGCTGCAGAGTAGGGAGGGGGAACCCAAACAGAGACCAACAGTCTTGCTGAATTAAAGGGAAAGAACTCAGAATTCAGGAAGGCAAAATTAGCTAGACTTCCTGGGGCAGAGTATCACAGAAGATGGAGCTGCAGAAAGAGAGAGAGAGAGAGTGAGAGAAGGAAAGAGAAAGAGAAAGAGAGAGAGAATGAATAAGAGTGAACTCTCTTTATGCAGGAATCTCAGTTTCATCTCCCCAAGTAGGCCCAAAAGCCTTGTCTCTTATTCTCACATCACCATGAAAAGCCAGTTCCAAGCCAGGTGTGGTGGTTCACACCTGTAACACCAGCTACTAGGGAGGCTGAGGCAGGAGGATCACTTGAAGCCAGGAGTTTGAGACCGGCCTGGGCAACATAGTGAGATTCCGACTTTAAAAAAAAAAAAAAGCCAATCTGTGTTACCAAAAGCAGAACAACCAAAAGCATGGGTACCTACACTTGGTTTTAAGTTTCCTCTTTAGTTTTGGTGTCTCTTTTTTGCTCAGCTATGCACTTAAAAAGTTGTTTGTAAAGATTCATGCAACATTTCTCTCTATTTTGTATAGGGACGTTTTTCAGGTTGTCTCCTCAGCTATGTTGCTATTTTGTATATGGTCTTCTTTTTCCCTGGATTATCCCTTCTCCTTCCCCCCAGTATCCTCTTATGTTTCAGGCCTCATTTCTTCTGAAACATCCAGTAAATTAGATATCCCTGGTAGTCTTCCTCATGGAAGAATAATTTTCCTTCCATAATGGGAAGTAGACCCTCCCTTCAGTTTGTCTTAGGACTCTCTCCCCAATAGGAAGGAGTCCCCTGTCTGCTCAGAGACAGCTTCTAATCCCAGGGAAGACACTTCTTTTATCTCAGCTGGGTCCCTGTTTGACCCATCCCCCAGCTTGCCCCCACCCCAGGCCCCCTGTAGCCTACTTTCCTTTCCTTTTTGTGTCACTTACTTGCCTCTCAAGCAATATTTTGGAGTTCTCTTCTAAACTGGCTGTGGATAGGGTCAGTCTCCCATTTTCCATTTTTTAATATTCTGCAAAAACAAAACAAAACAACCCATGGGTTTACTCTTTTGAAAGTGTTTCCTGCTGAGCTCTGCCAGAATCTCTGAGTTCAGTTCAATTAAATTCTACAAACTTTAATGAACCCATTTTCCTGGTTCAGAAAATGGTTGCTCTTTGTAGGAATTCTCTGATTCCGGGCATGTGGGATACACAGTCCAGGCCCTAGGAAGGCCTAGAAACCCAGAATATAAAAACCTTTGGACCAGTCTTCTGACTCTTTTCAAAGCCTTTCAGATGCTGAGGAGCCTGGGCCAGTTTTGTTTTTGAGGCTCTGGGCATAGTAAATAGTAAAGAATTGTATAGACAGAATTACAAAAATTGTGGTAAGTTTCAAATATGTGAATACTGAATGCTTTTATAACATACACACTAAAACACAGTTGTATGTATAACCTCATTTGTAAATAACGTCAAAAGTCCCACTGATGCTGCTGGGTTGGTAGAGTTCTTGCTCTCGGCCTGTCCCCTCGTCATCTCTACTCTAGGTATGTCTGGTTCTGACACGCCCTGCTGTCATCTGCTCAGTCCTTCTGGAGGCTTCTCTAGAGATGGGAAGCCATGCTGGGCTCCCAGCTTACTATGTTCTGTCCTTGTCAGGACTGTAGGCTGAGGCCGGTTCTTCCCATGTTTAAAGCGTGGCTTTTGCACTTATTATCCTAACCTAATGTCTGGGCATGCCCTCTTGGGAAGCCGTAAGGACCTTATGCTGGGCTTGGCTTCCTATGTCTGCCCCTCATGGGAATTCACCCTCCTTCGACCCAAGAGTTCCTGTTTCTGGTTTTAGAGAGTCCTCTGGGTCATTGCCAAGCTGGACGGATTGAGGTTCCCTGAAGTCAGTGAATTATGGCCTAGATACTCACATCCCCTACAACTTCAGGCTCTCTGTGATACTTGGCTCTGCCACCTCCTGTCCTGTGGGGTGGGGTGGAGCAAGGGATGTAGCCTTTTAGAAACAGTATTTTTCACTTAACAGAGACCTCAAACACACAGATTCAGGAATGAGCATCATCTCCACCAGGGAATGCCATTTAATTGCATTAAGCTTCTTAGATTTACCAGATGAAGGATAAATCTGATTTATCAAAGCTAGGAGTGGCTAATACCAGATGACAAAATCCAGATTTAAGAAGATGGCTCTTGTCAGTTGGATCAACGAGCCGAAATGGACAAGATGGCATTTAATTGGTGCATATGTCAGATTTGTCACTTTTATTGCCCAAATTCCCAATTATATGAGCTCATATTTAGTATTAGTAAATAGCTTTAGTGGCAGCCCACTTGTAAAAGGCTCAGGGGCTTTAGTTGGAAAGCTTTCCAATTTATTACCAAACTAGCATGTCACTGATTATAAAACACCTCCACACGGCATACTCAGAAGCCAAGGAACAATTTTACTTAGGGCTTTTAGTCAAAGTGTAAACAAAATGAGAATATGTGGTACGATGAGATAAGGCTGTCTGAACACTTAATTCAAATAGGAATTTTTTTTTTGATGAGGAAATATAAATTACTAAGATAGATTCATGATGAAGAAAATTTGAATAGACAAATAGTTGTTGAAGACAGTGAAAAAGTTTGTGAAGAATGACATATAAAAAAGGCAGTGAAGCTGGGTGAGGTGGCTCACACCTCTAATCCTAGCACTCTGGGAGGCTGAGGCAGGAGGATTCCTTGAAGTCAGGAGTTTGAGACCAGCCTGAGCAAGAGCAAGACCCCATCTCTACTAAAAATAGAAAAAATTAGCTGGGCGTGGTGGTGTACACATGTAGTCCCAGCTACCTGGGAGGCTGAGGCAGAAGGATTGCTTGAGCCCAGGAGTTTGAGGTTGCTGTGAGCTAGGCTGACACCACAGTACCCTAGCCTGGGTGACACAGAGAGATTCTGTCTTAAAAAAAAAAAAAAATGGCACCGAGTCCAGCTGGCTTTATAGGCAAGTTTATTAAAAACTTCAAGGACTCATGCTATTAAAATGATTGTGGGCCTGAATATAGAATTCCAGGTTGGAAATTATATTCCTAAGAATTTTGAAAGAATTGTTCCATCGTCTTTTAGTTTCCAGTATTGTTGCAAAGTCTGATATCATTCTGATTCTTGAGACTGTGTATGGAACTATGTTTTCTCTTTAGAAACTTGTGGGCTCATGTCTCTGTCTCTGGTGTTGTGAAAATTTTCAATAATGTGCACCTATACTCAGCCCTTGGGCTGGGCACCCAGCAGCTCTCTCAATTCAGAAATCACTGAATTTTCTTTGATTATTTACACTCCTATTTTTTCTGTCCCCCTTTCTGGACTGGTCCTCTAATTGTTTTTTTAATCTTTTCTAATGTTAATATCTTTGTCTTTTACTCTAGTTTCTGAGGAGCTGCTGAACTATCTTCCTACCTTTCTATTGAAGTTTTCAATTCTGCTGTCATGTTTTTACTTTCTAACAACTTGGTTTTGTCTTTGTTCTCTACGTGTTTCTTAGAGCATTATCTTCTTATTTCAGGGATATAATACCTTTCATTTTTCTGAATAAAGCAGTGATAGTCTTAACACATAATCTCTCTTCTGGAAAGCTTTATTCGGTTCATTCAGACTCTTTCATGTAAGTTGCTTTCTCGAATGCCTGGACTCCTCGGCCGTGTGCTCATATGTCAGAGAGAGTCGGTAAAACGTTGTCTGACCAAGAGTGAACCCTAATGTAAACTGTGGACTTTGGGTGATACTGATGTGTCAGTGTGGTTCATCGGGTGTAACAAATGTACCTCTCTGGTGAGGGACATTGACAAAGGGGACATGAGGGAGGACAGGCCTGGGATAAAAGAGAAATCTATGCATCTTCTGCTCAGTTTTGCTGTGAACATAAAACTGCTCTAGAAAATAAAGTCTATTAAACAAACAAGGAAACACAAAACATTGTGTTGGAGGTTCTAACCAGTACAGTAAGGCAAATAAAAATCAACTTAAAAAAAAAAGCTGTTTGGATGCTGTGTGGAAATGGTTGGGACTTCCTGACTGTGACCTTCCAGGTATGACCAGCCAGCTGTCTGTGTCCTTGGGACACCCCCAGTGCCCTGTCTGTAGGTCTTGTCTTTTGGATCTGTCGAATTCCACTGAGAAAACTCTTCCAAACACTTGCATGCAGAATATATGCCCGGCTCCTAGGATTCTCAAGAAAAGTCAAAGTAACAAAAGGAGAATGTATTCCACTGGATATTAAGGTGTGTTATAAAGCTATACTGATAAAAAGAGTGGTAGTATCACATAAATTGATAGATCAATGGAACAGAACTCTAGATAGTGTAGAAATAGACCATTTATGTATAAAAATGTAGTATATGGTGAAGCTGTTATCACAAATTAGTGTAGGAAGGATTATTCAGTAAGTTGTGCTGAAACCACTGGTTATTTGGGAGAAAAAGTTAGCACTTTGCCTTATAGTCCATGCTAAAATTAAGCCATTTGTTCATGCTTTGTTTTATTTTATTCAACAGTTATTTATTTGTCTCCTATTGTGTTCAAGGAAGGTTAAAGTACTAAATATAAAATTAAAAATCATCTTAGAAAGGGGACAACAATGTAAGCATAAAATTATTGGAGAGGGAAAAAATCAATAAATTTGACTACATAGAAATTAAAAATATCCACAGACTAAAGGACAAAGTAACACACTGAAAAAAAATGTCATAACAAATATGCCAGATAGGGAGTCGATACCTCTGGGTGGTGGGCACACTTATAACTTTGACTCAAATGGTACAAAAGCAATTTATGTAACCAAGGTGTTTGTACTCCTGGAATATTCTGGAATTAAAAAAAAGAAAAAAAAGTTGATACCCTCTCTCTATAAAAGAGCTTATATTAATACAAATTGATCAGAAAACACTAAAACCTTATAGAAAAATGGGAACAAAAATTCCCGGAAGAAACTTAAGTGCTGAAAAAGTGTATGTTAAAATGTTCACCCTCACTGGTAATCAAGGCTCACCCATTGAAAGGTGATACCATTTTTTGCCTGTTTAATAATTAATAAACAAAGGAATTTAAAAATTATAGTAATGCTGATATGTATGCCTTGAAATGAGCATTTTGCACACTGCTACTGAACATATAAGTAATTTTTTCTGGAAAGCAACTTGGCAGTACATATCAAAAACAACCCTGAGCAACAAATATGTCAATCCCCTTTCTGCTTCTTTAGGGCCTTAGAAAATGCTGCTCTGTCTGCCTGTGACACTCTTCCCTATCCCTTCCTTGATCATGCCTCCTCACCTCTCAGGCTCTCAGCTCACCTCCTCCAGGCAGGCTCCCAGGACCTCCTGGCTATATCAATTCCTGTTTTTTTTAGCCTGTCAGCTGGTGTTCTGGGAGCCAACTGGGGGGAGAAGAGAGCAGGCCCCACCATTCAGTCTTTAAACTTCCACTTAACTCCCCTGTTTTATTTATGTTGCTCTTACCCTCAACTGTGCAGGGTGTTTCTCTGCTTCATCCTCTCCAGAGAATGAACTTGCTGCCTCCCACAGGGTGGGGAGGGGTGAGCCCCTAGATGACTGCCTTCAATTGGCCCTCCTGCTTTAGCGCCACCTCCACTCCTAACGCAGGTGGTCGGTGCCTTCGCTTCTTGTAATTTGCTCGTGCTTTTCTGTGTTTCTGAATCATCTACAGTGAATTACTTTCACAATCAGAAAAAAGCCCCTAAATTTTCTTTATTTAAAATTTTCTTCCTTTTGACCCAGTACATTCACTTCTTGGAATATCTTTCTTTTAGGGAAATGAAAATTTAGAAAACATTTATGTACGGGTATCTACATCACAGTGCAATTTATAGTAGAGGATAATTTGTTACAAACATCCTAAAAATTCAATATCAGGATCATGGTTAAATAGCTAATGACAAAGCCATTAAGTGATGTTTTCAAAGATACTTAATTACATGGGAAAAGGCTTATGATTTAATATGAAATGCAAAAGGCATAATATAAAGTTATAGGTCTACCTTTACTCAGATTTTATTTAAAAATATGTCTGGAAGGGCCGGGTGTGGTGGCTCACACCTGTAATCCTAGCACTCTGGGAGGCTGAGGCGGGAGGATTGCTTGAGGTCAGGAGTTCGAGACCAGCCTGAGCAAGAGTGAGACCCTATCTCTACTAAAAATAGAAAGAAATTAGCTGGACAACTAAAAATATATAGAAAAAATTAGCTGGGTGTGGTGGCGCATGCCTGTAGTCCCAGCTACTCGGGAGGCTGAGGCAGAAGGATTGCTTGAGCCCAGGAGTTTGAGGTTGCTCTGAGCTAGGCTGATGCCATGGCACTCGAGCATGGACAACAGAGCGAGACTCTGTCTCAAAAAAAAAAAAAAAAATTCATGGAAGAAGGCTGGAAGGAATTACTTCTGAATGTTAACAGTTATTACCTCTGAATGGTAGGATCTCATTGTCTACAATGATCATGTATTATCTTTCTAATTTAAAAAAAATTCTGTATATGAAAAAGAGAAGAAAATAGAAAAGTTAATGTAATTATAGGTTGCATTAATACAGGTAGAAATTTTGGGGCAAGAGAGGTGATAAACTGGATTCTGATCACCTGGGGTGTCAGGTCCAGCACACATGGGAGAGTGGCACGTGTTAAGAGGAAAATAAACAAACTGCAGGTTGGCCAGAGACTTCTAGAAATTAAGGTCAGCTGGAGGAATGGGAGGAGAGCAGGCTCAGGACGGGCCTGGTGGCAATCTGCACGTGGCTGTAGTGCCGTATAGGAAGGACAGAACAGCTCACCGAGCGTCTTGTGGCTCTTGGGAGCAGAGCCAAGGCTGGCGGGAGCAGCTTAAAGGTGGAAAAAGAGGTTCCGATAATCCTGTGGTGGAGACCTCTTCCTGCAGACGTCAGTGGTCACGCTGAGGTTAGTGTGAGAAGGAAATGAGGGACACCCCCGGTCAAGGCACTGGAGGTCGGTGGTAGAACCGTGAGGTCAGCCACCCAGAGGCCAGTGAGCCAGCACGTTAGGTCGGGAAGCGGTGCTGACGTTACCCAGCCCCACAGTTCTCTGCCTTGTTTATGTGCGGCCCGAGATGTTCACATGCTCCCACGGGTCACGGATAAGATGACCCGGGTTACGTAAAATTCCCAGTGCACTCCACGTAACCCCATCCCTTTCTTTCCTACTCAAGAAGGCAATGTGCATTCCAGGGAGTGGAATTGGTCTTATTATAGAAATAACCTTGAATCTGTTCTGATTCGTGAAAAATAGCACATCACTCATAGTCTTTAGATCAATGATTAGTGACAAGTTACCCCACGCAACGCTCTTCACACCTAATTGTCGCATACCTGCTTCTCATCCAGACCTTTCATTTCACAGTGGGGAAACTGAGGCCTGAGGCTTAAAGAAGGAAAAGAACCGCAGTCAAGCAAGTATGAGAGGTGGGAGGCGGGAGCCAAGTCTCCAAACTCCAGACTATGGCTCTTTCTGTGTCTGAGAGCCGCTGGCTGTCAACCTTAGAGTTTGGTGGCAGTGAGGGGTAGGCTGGTGGGGGGAGAAGGAAGCAGAGGGGGAAGTAAGATGTGAACCTGCCCAGTTCCGTCCCAGCCACATCGTCCAACGTGTACTTAACATTCTCCTCGGCCTCCCGGCCAGCGCTTGGAGGTGAGCTGGGGCCAGCAGGGTGGTGATGCGGGTTGAATTGTGCCCCTCCCTCGAGACATATTGAAGTCATAACCCCCAGTACCTTAGAATATGACCCTATTTAGAAATAGGGATTTTCCAGAGGTTAAATTCCAAGTTAATTTGAGGTCATTAGGGTGAGTCCTAATCCACTAGGACTGGTGTCCTTACACAAAGGGGAGATTTGGACGCAGGCATGCACACAGGGAGAATGCCACGTGAAGAGGAGGGCAGAGGTGGGGGCGATGTGGCTAAAAGCCAAGGAGTGCGAAGCATTGCCAGCACCGGCAGCGAGGAGAGAGAACGGAACAGATTCTCCCTCACAGCTCTCAGAAGGAACCAACTCGTCAGGCATCTTGATCGCAGACTTCTGGCCTCCAGAACTGTAAGGATAAATTTGGTTGTATAAGTCACCCAGTTGGTAGCACTTTGTTACCCAGCCCTAGCAAATAGTACAGGCGGGATGGAGTTGCAGTAAGTCCTCACCACACCCCCAGCCCAAACTGTGTGGTCCTGTCCCACTCCACTGTCCTCACTCCTAACCCCCAGCCTGTTTGCCCTTGTGTTTGTGTGGCCACCAGCCTAGGACCGAATCCCACTTTTGCCAAAGGTCCAAGCCCCTGAGCCCCGGCCTGACCTCAGCCCCGACACCAAGCTCAGAGCAGGTGAGCTTTGAGGAAGAGGAAAGATGCCCTCTCCACTCACCTAAACTTTCCTTCTTTCTACCTTTCCAAGCTAGGACTGTAGGGAAAACCAGAAACTCAGGCTCCCAGAGCCCTCAGGTAGGGCTGGCTCTGAGACCAACCTCTAACCCACAGCCTCTGGCCTCTCACCCTGGGTAGGAGGAATCCCTCAGAAGAGGACCTCAACTTCCTGGGGTCATGCCTGTCCCACGTGTGGATGCATTCCTTTCTGCCCAGTCTAACTCAATCCCTCATTTCACAGCCAAAGTGAATACTGGGCTAGGCCCGTGGGGAATGAAAATGTCTCCTTGGCGACGCTTAGAGACTTGCTGAGATAGACACCTACTAAGCAGGGGTCCAGATCCCTGAGAGATAGAAGTCATCACTGGAGACTAGCTGGAGAAGTCAGGGAGGGCTTCCTGGAGGAGGAAGGATGTATGTTAGCCTTGCTGGAAAGGGTGAGTTGAATTTTACTGCGTGACTACGTTGAGTCAGGCACAGTCATACACTTTCTCTTATTTTATTTCTTCTTGTGTGTGAGGCAGGCAGCATTATCTGCATTTTAGAGATGAGAAAACTGAGACTCGGGGGAGTGAAATGATTGACTCCAGACCACAAGGCTTGTACATATTGGAGGAAGCGTTTAACACATTGGCTGGCACACTAGAATTTTTTTTTTTCCTTGGGGCCATGGTGTTTTATTATGAAAATAGAACAAAAATTTTGGAAACAAAATGATCCTTTCTAATTTAATGAAAAATTAAATTAGCCCCTCATAAAGGCATTGTGGCTCTCAAGGTAAAACATGTGGCCACATGAGGTGGACTCATTCCTTCCTCCAGTCCCAGCCATCCCTGGGTAGAGAGGATGACCAGCTTGCTCACGAGGGTCACTACCTGAGGGCTCTCCCCTACTTGGGTCACCTTCCACATGGAAAGTCAGTCTGGCCAACAGTGGGCCCGTCCTCAGCCGTGCCTCCTGCAATCCAGATGGCTCATCAGACCACAGGAACCCCCTCCACCCCCTGGCCATTCCCCTCCTCTGGGCCTTTGCACAAGCAGACTCCTCTGCTTGAATCTCGGTGTTCTTTCCCTGCCCAGTGAATTCCCGTTCAGTTGCTCATTTTTTCCCTGCAGCCTTTGTGACTCATTGGCAAGGTTCAGTCCCTTCCACTTCTGTATACTGCCATTGTCTGTTCTGAGTTTTGGGTGCATGGAGAGGAGATGATGTAGATCCTTAAGTTGCTCCTTCTGGTGGGCAGCCTGGAAAGGGCCAAGGTGGGAAGGACAAGTGACTGAAACCTCCCTTCCCAAATCCCAAGGGGTCCAGGATGAGGTGGGAATGCAGGGCCCGTATGAATTGGACTGTGAGGGGCTTGGCTGGCAGGCTCGCTTGGGGAGCAAACTGTCCAGTTAGGAAGCACATTGTCGGGGGTGGTGTGGCCGGGGCACCGGATGGGCATGGGGCAGGCAGGGCAAGGACGCTGCTTTGGCCACCGATTAGTGGGCTGGGGCAGTGGGGATGAAAAGAGGCATTTCAAAAGCAGAACGCTTAGGGCTGTTGAAGGCAGAAGGTATGAGTCAGAGGGTTTAAGGTGCTGGCTGGAGCTGGGGTTGCAGAGACCAAAGACAGATGATACAGGACCCAAAAGAAAAGCAAGTCCGGTCAAAATAACTCTCCGTCCCCGCCCCGCCCTGAAGCACACCATGACAGCATCAATACACACCTAGCTTGCGATCAGTCCTGTTTATTTTAGAAGCATAAACTGTGGAACTAGGAAGGAGTGATGAAAACAAGGCAGCAGTCCTCCTGACAGGCGAGATCCAACACAGGCTCTGTCTGTGTGACCAAGGCCGACCCAGCAGCCTCGATCAGCCTTTTCCTGTGAGGACAACCTGGGCAGGGGTGAATCTTCCATAAGGGTGGGGTTGGGTGAGTTGCCTCTGGGTCCCTCTGGAGCAGGTGAAAAAGGCTAGAGGGCTCACAACACCCTTGGCCAAGAGCACCCCATGTGGGCTCTGTGCCTGGGGCTAACCCACCTTCTGGACAGAACCATAGTGCCCTCTGGTCACCAGGAAGGCCCCGGGTGTTCTAGAACAACCTGTAGTGAGGCCCCCTGGCCAGCAAGCACCTGCTTCCCCAGTCTAGTCACCTCTGCAGAGCCTTCAAGGAAGGGGCACCCCAGGCAGCCGACTTCCGGGGACCCCTCGTTTGGGTGACATAAGCCCCAGGCCCCTACACATACTGCTTCTTGGAAGCAGAACTGCTGGGGCGACTGGGGGATTTCCGGCCACCCTGCGGGGGTGGGTCCAGGAAGAGGGGGGGCCTGGAAGAAGCCAGCCTCTCCTCTGTGGTCAGGTTGGCCCAGTTCTGCTCACTGGATGAGAGCCCATTATAGGTGGGGCATGGCGGGGACGAGGGCCCCTGGCCCATGGGGAGGTAGAAGAAGACCTGGTCCGTGTAAGGGTCCGAGGAGGTTCTGTGAGCTGGAGGGGTGTCCTGGCCCTGCCGGGCCCTCACGCCCTGGCTGAGGCAGCGGCACAGCAGGTACATCAGCTCCAGCAGGTTGAGCACCAAGGAGATGAGTCCCACCACCAGCATAAAGATGATGAAGATGGTCTTCTCCGTGGGGCGAGAGACAAAGCAGTCCACGAGATAGGGGCAGGGTGCTCGCTGGCACACAAACACAGGCTCCATGGTCCAGCCATAGAGGCGCCACTGGCCATAGAGGAAGCCTGCCTCTAGCACACTCTTGCAGAGCACACTGGCCACGTAAGTGCCCATCAGCGCTCCACGGATCCGCAGGTGACCATCCTCTGCCACCGAGATCTTGGCCATCTGGCGCTCTATGGCCACCAGCGCCCGCTCCACCTGTGGATCCTTGGCTGGCAGTGCCCGCAGCTCCCCCTCCTTCTGCCGCAGCCGCTCCTCTCGCCGAGACAGGTAAATGACGTGGCCCAGGTAGACCAGGGTGGGTGTGCTGACGAAGAGGAACTGCAGCACCCAGTAGCGGATGTGGGAGATGGGGAAGGCCTGGTCGTAGCAGACGTTGGTGCAGCCTGGCTGGAGCGTGTTACACTCGAAATCCGACTGCTCGTCACCCCACACCGACTCGCCGGCCAGCCCCAGGATGAGGATGCGGAAGACGAACAGCACCGTCAGCCAGATCTTGCCCACCACAGTCGAGTGCTCCTGGACCTGGTCGAGCAGCTTCTCGAGGAAGCCCCAGTCACCCATGGCTCCCGGGCCTATGTCTGCAGGGAGACAGAGCATCAGCGCGTCAGCACGGCATCCTTCTCTCTCGCCCTAGCAACGCCCTGCAGGGAAACCCCATTGCACTGGCCCAGGTGCTCACGCTCAGCCGGGCTGGCAGGACCCAAAGCAGATCTTTGGATGGCTGTTAAGGTCTTTCATACCCAGGCCTCCTTCTGCTTCACTGAATGGCCCTGGGTATGGCGAGGGTCCCTGCCTAATCACACATCTGCATCCCTCTTGTCCCCAGCCAGAGCCCCAGGATGGCCACAGGCCAAGAAGATGTGGATCAAGTTGAGGTTCCTTTGCCTATGGGAACAGAGACTTTGAGGAACTTATCCCAGGCAGCACAGCCGGGCATGCCCTTCGCCCCTTTTGCCCAAGGCTGGTCGCCCCAGACTGTGGGGGATGGTGGGGGTAGAGGTACTATCAGCAGCTTTTTAGGCACTCAAAGCCTCAGGTCCCTGCCAACCTCCAATCTCTCCCCTCCTATCTTCCCCAGCTGGCCTCACCGTAATCTTTGAGCTTGAAGTGGGGACGGTTTAGAAGCTGAAGGCAGCATCTCCCATTAGCTCTACCTGTCAGTTACAATGAGCACCTGAAACTTAAGGAGGGACACTTGGTCCTGTCCCCTGCCTCCATCCCCACTCCTCCCCTCCAAAGCTGTTGCTGCCAAATTCTAGGCTCTTGAAAGGAATTGTCATTGCAGGGTGGAGGCACAGGCCACATGGTTCCCAAAACATTTGGGGGGAAGGACGGTAGGGGCAGGCGAGGGAGGAGTGCCCTTTCCCAGGCAGGAGGCTGTCTAGAGCCAGGCTCTGGAGCTAGGCCTGGGTTCAAATCTTGGCTCTTCCTTACTAACTGGAGCCTGTAGCAACCTCTGAGCGCCCCAGCCTCCTCTCTGGTAAAGTGCAAACAGTAATATTCCTGCCTCCCGTGGCTGCTGTAAGGATTCAGTGAGAAAACAGCAGGAACCGCGCTTAGCACGGAGCTGGCCGAGGGCAGGCTGGGAGAGCCGCAGGCGTCCCGTCCCGCGGCCACCCTCAGTCCCAGGCTGTGGCGGGACCCCTGTCCCCCGCCGGACCTCCCGCTAGCAGGTGGCGCCCCCTCCCCCAACTCACCGCCTGCCTGCCGGGCAGCCCAGGTGGCGGCGGGACGACGCGGGAGTGGCGCCCGGGGGAGCGGTGCTGGACCTGCCGGCGGCGCGGGCGGCGGGCGGGGGCGCCTTAAATAGCGCCGGGGGGCGGGGTGGGGGCAGGAAACGCGACGGGGAGGGCGGCGAGGCCTTGAGAGGAACGGGGGCGGGGACTGGGAGGTGCAGACGCCCCGAGCCCACTCACGGGAGGTGGCGCTGTGCGTTTGGGGGGCGCCAAGAGGGGCTGAGAAGCCCCCTACCCTCGCTCTTCCCCGCTCTCTGTCCACCAGGTGTTCCAGGCTAGCTAAACCCTCCTCCCCTGCGGATCTTTGGCCATGGAATGGGCTTTTCCCAGGCCAGGGTCCTTCAGGGTGGCTGGATTTGAAAGGCGGCAGTAGGAGCGGTGGATCCCAGCAACTGGCCTGCGCGGCTGTGAGGGGTGGACGATGGGGATGAGAGGGTGGGGGCCGCTCATTTGTCAGGTGGCCCTAGTATGCCAGGACTTGGCCATCAAAGCTAATTATGGCGTGGGGAACCACGGTGGCAGACGGGGCAGTAATCCACATGTCCTCGAGGCTGTGGGAGCTGGGGTCTTACAGAATTCTCAGCCATCCCCATGCCTGGGCAGGCTCAGAGGTCACTAAGCAGCTCCGATGGGCCCCTTGAGACTCAGGGTGGGGGGAACCTCCTGACCTTTAGCTTGTATTCCATTTTCATGCCTCTAGATGGTGTGTGGGCCATCCAGAGGGAATAAAGGGATGGCAGGCCCTGCCGTCACCCACGGTGAACGTTAAGCAGGGGAGCTGGGGATACCGCACTACACCAGCCAGCCTGGTCTCTGGCCTCCAGCTCTCACTGGTGGATGCAGGGATTGAGCATCTCAACCCTTGGATAATGGTAAAATTATAGATGTGGGAAGTTGTGCTGAGAAGTACTGGGTGACTCACAGGGAACTTGGTTAGGAACATGTCCTGGAGAAGGCTGCATCAGCCAGAGGAAGGGGAAAGAATATTCTAGGCAGAGGAACAGCATGAGCAAGGGCTCAAATGCCTGGAGCTGTGAGGTCTGGAGATGGTGACCACTGCCCCCAGAGTGCTGAGACTTTGTTGGTAGCAGAACCCAGAAGTTGAGACTTTGCTAATGACGCCTGCATCCTTAAGCAAGTTGCTTAAAACCCTGTGCGAGAACTGAGAATTCACTGCAGAATGATAGTAAAAGTACCTATTTTGTGAGGTTGATGGGAGATCCAATCAAAACACAGAGAGCAATATTGGTACATAAAATTCTCAACGGGGTGGTAGCTAAAAATATTGTGACAAAACATTTGTAACAAAAAGGATCTGTGTGTTGGTCTTGGAGCAGAAGAGGCTGGGGGCTCAGGGCAGAGTGGTGGTAGGGGCTGGGGTGGCTGAGGACAGGGAAGGTGGCAGGTGAGTGCCTGGGGCTAGTGGCAGAAGGGTCCCTGTTTCTCCACCAGGGGATCCAGTCCTTGGAATCCCAGGGCCCCAGGGCCTGGTCCTTGAGGGTTCTGTCTTCAACCCAGGCAGGACATCTGGGGGAGCAAGTGGGAGCCCTCAGACCTCAGGACTTCAGGGATGGCCGCCCCTAGGGGGTTGTGCGGAGCAGTTTCCCCTCCAGGCCTCTCCCTCAGGGCCAGGCTGAGCTGGGCCTCCTGGATATCCAAAGCTGACAACTGCCCCACTTAGTTCTGACCCTTGAGGGCATGAGAACAGAGGTCCCTGGAGGCTGGTTCTCACCACGCCCCACGGCAGCCTCTGCTCCCTCCCAAGTTCCTCTCCTGGGGCTGGGCCCAGCTCTCCCAAAGCCTTTCTGATGCGAACTCCTTGGAAGGAGGGAGGAGGGTGGAGGGCTGGGGGTGACATCAGAGCTGCCCTCAACCTGCTCTGGCCCCTTCCTCAGGGGCTCTGGAGGTCAGGGTTTGAATAACCTGGCCCCTTCCCCAGATCAAGAAGCAGCTGGGATCAGCCAAGCCAGTAGTCCCCACAACCTGGCCATTCCGTCTGGGAAACATCCCTGGAACCCCGCATTTACCCCCATTCCCATTGCTCTGACCCTGTTCGGGCTGCCACCAGCTCAGTGGCCTCCCAACTGGTCTCCAGGCCTCTAGCCCCACCCCTCCAACCCAGCCTTCACCCTTCCCTAGAAACCTGACCGCGACATTGCCCTACTCAAAACCTGTCTGTGGCTCCCCATTGCTTTCTGGAAGGGGGGGGCGTGAGCTGTCCAGCCTCCAGGCCGTGGCCACTTCTCCATCCTCAGCCCTCTCGCCCTTTTACTCTGTGGCCCGGGCCTGTCTAACTGCCTGTGGCTCTCTGTGTGCTCTTGCCTTTGTCCCTGCTGTCTCCTCTGTGTAGAGCAGCCTCATATGCTGAACCCTGGGAATCTTTCAGGACTTTTGTCAGATGTCACCTTCTCCCAGAAGTCCCCTTGCTGGCCTCCGCTGGGTTAGGTGTAGCTTTGTGCTCTCAGCAGCTCAGGTACTGCCCAGGGATGCATTGATTTTTTGTTGTTGTTTATTTATTTGTGTATATATATTTCCAGGAACATTATGTTGAGAGTGTTTTCTTATTTTTAATTGTGGTTAAAAAACCCACGTACCGTAAAATTTACCACCTTAACCATTTTAAGTGTACGGTTCAGTAGTGTCGAGTGTATTCACAGTGTTGTGCAACAGATCTCCAGAACATTTTCATCTTGCAAAACTGAAGCTCTGTACCCATAAAACAACCCCCACTAACCCCTGGGTGCAGTATTTACCTGTCTTCACTCCCCTCCCCCATCAGACTGTGAGTCCCTTGAGGGCAGGCAGCTGGGTCTTGTTTATCCCCCACCACCTCGCAGGGCACCAGGCCAGTCTATGAATTTATTAATTCAACAGAGAATTACTGAGCACCTCCTGGGGGCTGTGACACTATCCTGGACACTGGAGATCAACCAGGAAACAACAAAAAATCCCTGGCCTCAGAAATTTTGCATTCCAGCTGAGGGAAGACGCACAATAAAATATAGGACATGTTAGATGTTGATAATGCTATGGGGAAAATAGAGTAGGGAGGGTTGAGAGTGCAAGGGGTGACAAGTTTCAATTTCAAATAGAAGAGAAAGGAAATCCTTGCTGAGCCGCTGAGCACTGAGCTGTGATTCCAGTCCTGAAGGAAGGGAGGGAGCCCCGTGGCTGTTTAGGGGGCAGATCGTTCCAGGCAGAGGGACCCAGCATGCAAAGGCCCTGTGACAGGAGTGTGCCTGGTGTTTCCTGCTTGAGGAACAGCCAGGAGGTCAGTGTGGCTGGAGTGGGTGAGCATGGTGGAGAGATGAGTTTAGAAAGGAACAGGCGAGGTGTGGGGTGGGGAAGATCTTTTGCGCCCTCTAAGGCCTGTGTAAGATGCCTTTGGAGGTTTTGGGCAGAGGAGTGACATGGCCTGATTTGGATTTTGACAGGATTCCCTGGCTGCCGTGCTGGGGACAGACTATGAGGGTGGGTGGCAGACTCGGACATCCCCTTCAATGTAGGACTCGTGTGGAGCCTGGTGAGGTGATAGCCTCCACCTGGGAACACTTCCAGGTGCGCTGCTGCTGTCCAGGTGGAACAAGCTCTTCTCGGGGTGGCCCCAGGCAATGGCTGGGCCAACGGTGGTCAGCGAGGGCCCTCTTCCTGGTTTCTGCATGGCCGTCTTCTGCTTGTGTTCGCAAATGGAGAGAGAAAGATCATCTTTCTCCTGTCTCTTCTTATAAGGTCACTGATCTCATTCAGGAGGGCTCCACCCTCATGACCTAATCCCCTCCTGAAGGCCCCACCTCCTAATACCGTCACATTGAGGGGTAGCATTTCAACATACAAATTTTGGGGGGACATAAACATTCAGGCCTCATGGGGGCTTGGACCAGGGTGAATGAATACAAAATAATCTCCTGTTTACCTTGGGCTGCCGGGTGGCTGTGACTTTATGCCGTAGATATGGACTTGGAGACTATAAGAAATCTCAATCTATCACACGCATGATCTAAGGAAGCTTGCAGTGCAGCCTTATGCGATGGGGACAGAGGAGGTCAAAGGTCCCTGAGAAGGCCAAAGGGATGTGAGGGCCACCTTGTGGTGACAGTGGTGTGCCCTGGGGACTCAGTGGTGAACAGTAGCATGATACATACTGAATGAGATCAGTGAGCTACACGGCTCAGAACAGCTCTAGCCCAAAGGCGGGATGTGCAGGGCAGGGCTGGAATGTCACCTCCTCCATGGCCCTGGCCCACAGCCTGGAGAAACGGGCCCAGGACTGGGAGTTCAGTCCATGGTGAGCATTCAGTCTCTGCTGGGGTAGCCAGTGATGTTCTCTGGTTGTTCTGACCTCCAAGCCACCCTTGACCAGGCAGTCAAAACCACCCAGGAAGACGCTGGAATGTAGGTGGAGATTACCCCTCCCTGAGACCTTTGTAACTCTCCAGGCCCAGCTGAGGCTGACCTTTGTTGCATCAGGCAAAGGCTTTCCTAAGTATGGTTGTACCCTGTCCCGGTACTGACTGAATACAATAGCACTGTGCTAATGTTTTACCTATAGGGTCTCTTTTATCGCTACAACAACATGCAAGTAGGAACTGTCCCGGGTGCTGTGCTGAATATATTCCTTTGCCCTCAAATACACTCTCCACCCTGCTCCACCCTGCTCTGTGCCCCAGGAGGCCAACTTGCCCTCTGACTTGTGGTTGGGCTTGGGCAATGGGAGCTGCTGGCAGGTGAGCAGGAGATGGGAGAGTGAGGTTGGGAGGCTTATTTCGATGCTGTGGATGGGTGCATTCCACAGCTGCTGTCCACTGTTATCCTGGTACTAGCTACAAGGTACTGCAGCATCCCTTGTGGGTTTCCTCAATCATGCCCATGCCTTTGAAAGTCTAGGAGACTGTCTTTAAAGTTACTTGGGTTGAATGTTCCTTCCCTCTGTTTTCTGCTGGGCCCTGATTGATACATTCCCATTGTATTGATGACAAGACTGAGGCTCTGAAAGCCTGCCCAAGGTGCAGTGTGGTGAAGCTGTGCTCATGAAGTGGTCAAACTCCGATTTGGTCATGGGTGTGGGGAACAGTGGCAGCCCAGCCCTCGGCCCTTTAAACTTGGCTGGCTTACCCACCCCCTTCCTGGCCACTCGGGAGGGCAAAGATGGACCCCGGCCTGTTCTGTCTACACGACGTCTCTCCTTGCTTGCTTTGGCTCTTGCTTCCCGGCCATGGCTTTGCTGGTCACTAAACGTTCCTATGGGTTAGTGTAGCCTTACACCCCCTTTTGCTTCCCATTCTGGTCTGGGCTTGGTGATGGTGTCCTCTCCTACATTTCAGGTCATGACACAGGTGTGAGCCACCCCGGGATTGATTAGCACAGGGCTGCGTCTGCGTCTCTGTCTCCCCCAGACTCTTAGCTCTCTGGGCTCAGGTCCTACTTCTCTGTGCAGTCCCAGTACCCTGCCAGGGGCCTGGCGTGGAGAAAGTGCTCACGGAAAATGGAGTGAGCCGAGGGAAATGCGGGCTGAGGCTGGGACTGCACGCCTTAGAGCCGGTTCCATGGCCCATTGAGAGTGCAAATAGTGAGTGAGTGTATGAATAACAGGGATTGTGTGTACACAGGGTGGAGATGAGGGTTGTGGTGGCAGTGACTGGGTGACGAAGGAGGAGGGAGTGTGGCTGTCTGTAATGAGAGTGACAGTGATTGTGTGTCTACTGGGTCAGAGGCCAATCATGAAGGCCGAGAGTCTGTTGTAGAGGGAGCACAGCACCCTCTTGTGGCCATGACTGGAATCCCAACATACACATGTGGAGGGTCGTCCCAGCCCCACCTCTAGCCACCCCCAGTCCCGCCTGTCAACTCCAGCCCCCCGCCTAGCTTCCAGCCACAGCCACAGCCCCCACGCTAGTTTCTCCCCCAGCCTTGGCGCTCTTTCCCTTTCTGAGGGCTACGCTCCCTGCCCCTCGGAGTCCTGTTGAGTGGGAGCGTGGAAGAACGGAGGACAGAGCCAGCCTGTATAAAACACGGCCTTTACTGATTTCAAGGAAACCACCTTGGGATGTTCCTGTCAGGCGGCTGCGGGCAGGGAGATGGAGCAGGGTTTGGGGGAGGAGGGCTCCACTGAGGAAAGTGGTGACACGAGGACCCCTGGGTGTCTCCGGCACCTTCCCAAGCTCACTCTCCAGCTGCCAGACCTCCAGCTGCTGGGAGAAGACCTCTCCACCTTGGGAATCTGGGTGGTTCCTCCCAGGGGAGGGAAGAGTCTTTTTGGTCCCGTGTCCAGCCCAGGACAAACATCTCTCTTTGTGTGGCCTCCAGGCCTCTGTGCCTGCTGCTGTCTCTGCTTGGGAGCTCTTCTCACCTCTCTTGCACGTTATTTCCTCAGGGAAGCCCGATCACCTCCTCCTGGATTAGCCTGAAGCCCTGCTGTGAGCGCCCTAAGCGTCCCCTTGCATGGCATGCATATAGTCTGTCTCCTCCGAGGGCTGGCGCTGGGCCTGTGGGATACCTATTCCCAGGTGGACAGCCCAGTGGCCAGCATCAAAAAGTATCTGCCGAAGCGGAAATCGGATGGCTTAGTGAATTCAAAGTGGGGTACCCAGCCCCCAAGGGACCCTCCACCCTGCAGCACCTCCCTGCCTGTCCCGCTGGCAGCCCCAGTGTCACCCCCAGCCCCAGGGTCAGGTGGGGGTCAGCTTGGGTGCTGAAGTCTGCAGCTTGTCATCACCTGGGTCCAGACCCAGCTCCCCAGCCTCAACCAGCTTGTGGTGGCAGCGGCAGGTGGAGGCCCGGCTTTTGGAGAGTGAGGGGCTGTGGCTCCCTCGGGGCCTGTCCTTGTTCAGGCATCGCAGGGCCCTGTGGAAGATGAGGTAGCAGATCTCGCAGATGGTGAGCACGATGCAGACAGCTGAGGCGCCCACCATGAAGTAGGTGAAGACCTTCTTCTCGGTGGGCCGGGCAATGTAGCAGTCCACGATGTTGGGGCAGGGTGCCACGTTGGCACACTGCACCAGGCGTGGCATGCTGAAGCCATACCAGAGAGTGTGCAGCACGTAGAGGAAGAGGAGCTCGATGATGAGCTTGAAGATGAGGCTGAACAGGTAGGTCCACCACAGGCCACCGTGCTTCTTGCCTGCATTGTCATAGAGCTTGGTGCACTGGTCACCGTGCTTCAGGCGGTGCCGCCGCTCCCGATCCTCGCGGTAGGCCACGTGCAGGATGACCAGCAGCGAGGGGCAGGTGACAAAGATGAGCTGCAGGGCCCAGAGGCGGATGTTGGAGATGGGGAAGAACTCGTCGTAGCAGACGTTGGTGCAGCCGGGCTGCCTGGTGTTGCAGTCGAAGTCCTTCTGCTCGTCCCCCCACACGCGCTCTGCGGCCACCACGTACACCAGCACCCGGAAGACGAACACCACTGACAGCCAGATGCGCCCGAACGCCGTGGAGTACTTGTTCACGCCGCTCAGCAGGGCCTGGAACATCTTCCAGTCCATGGCGCCTGCTGGGGGCTCTGGGGGCCGTGCCCACCTGGGGAAAAGGAGGAAGAACCTTGATATTAATGAATAGGTGACCATACTGAGCATCAGTACCAGGCGCTATTCTGAGCTCTGACTTGTTCAGTGATCACAACAACCCTAGCAGGTGGTGACTACTATTCTTCCCAAGCTGCAGATGGGAAACTGAGGCACACCAAGGTTAAGTAACCTGCTCCAAGTCACAGAGCTGGTGTGCCGAAGGAAGGCGATGTGCATTTGCTGATGATAACAGTTACATTTACTGTGCCTGACTATGAGCCAGGCTTGAAGCTAGACACTTCAGGGGCAGGATCTCATTTAATCCTTTCGAACAACCCCTTGAGGTGGATATGACTATGCTCCCCATTTACAGATGAAGAAACTCATAATCAAATGATTGCAAAGCACATAGTACACAGTAAGTGCTCGATTAATGCTGGCTACTCATTGCTGTGAAGTATAGAGAGCTCAAGTCACTCACTTAGAAGAGGTGGCTTCAAGGCTGGGCTGTGGGTGCCAGGGCCTGTGCCTTCCACCACCTGCTCTCCCTTCCCTGCTGGATGCCCTCCCCAGACCAGATGCTGGGAACTGTCACCTTGCGGCTGTCACTCTCCTGTGAAGCTGGGGTGATGAGTCCCAGTCTTCAGAGAGAAAACTGAGGGAATGGGAGGGGAAATAACCTGCCCAAGATCTCGCAGCCAGTGGGGTGGTAAAGATGGAAGACCAATTCAGGTGGGGGGTCTGTGGGGGGCTATGGTCTGGCTGCTGGGAGGACACCAGATCCAGGGAATACCTAGAGACAACTCCCCTCTCTGTGCTGGGCCTGAGGGAGCCCCAGCCACGCTGGTTGCCAAGGCCTTTGTGGTGGGGAGATGTGCTTTGTTTAGGACCTTGAATCTCACATCTTTTTCCCAGTCTTGGAGTGACTCAGAGGGTGTGGATGGGTGGGTCTGCCTGAGTGTGCCTTGTGTCTGTGCTGTGGTGGGTGTGAGAGCACATGCCTCTCCACATGTGTGTGTGTGTGTGGGCCTGCATGCCCACGCGAGTGCTCCCGGAGCTGGGTTTGCACCTCTGAGCATGCGCAACGCCTGAGGGGCCACCACCCTGCTCCAAGACGCCATCGCTCTGGCCTGTATCATTCAACCTCCTCACTGGCTATTCGCTTCCACTTCTGCGCCCCTAGAAGCTATTAGCTTGGCTCATGTCTCTCCCTTACCTAAAACTCTCCACTAGCGTCTCATTACGCTTAAGGTTAAACCCCTTTAATTCTCACTCTACATTCTACGTGATGATTCTACATTCATCAGTGATTCAGTGACTCAATTCAGTGATTCCACACTCTCACCCTCCTCTCCTCCACTCTCGCCCTGACTCACTCTGCTCCAGCCATGCTGGGAGCCTTGAAGGATTTGTATTGGTTCCTTCTGCCTGGAATGCTCTTCCTCCAGAACCTCACATGGCTGGCTCCTTCTCATCACGGAGGTCTCTGCTCCAACACGGTCTCCAGATTACCCTGGGTCTGAAAGGGCCCTGCCCCTAGTCGCTCTGCTCCTGTCTCCTTCATTTTCTTCATAACACTTAATTACTGTTTGAAATTAAAGTCTTTGTCACCTTTTGTTCTTATTCATTGACTGTCTCCCACACTAGAATGTCAGCTTGGTCTTGCTGCTACCACTGCTTGGCACACAGTCGGTACTCAATAAATGCTGAAGGGGTAAACATTCACTCGCTAGTTGGACGACTTCCAAGAACTCTCCTTGATCCCATTTCCTTATCGCTAAAGGGAAATAATTCTGCTTTCTTGGGCTGTCCTAGTAATCACAAGAGACTGTTCCCTGCCAGGCGGCCACTCACCTGGTGAGAGTTCAAAGGCACTGAAGTGGTGGCTGGCGCCCTGGCTGCCAACCCTGAGAGGAAGGGTGCCCTGACTGCTGCTTCCACCTGACACCGTCCCGGGGCTGCCTCCTGGGGTGCAGCCCCCTCCCGGGCCCCCACCTTCCAACTTCTGGAGCTGCCTGCCCAGTCCCTCCTGACACACCCCAGGCAGGGACGGACTCACCGGCCAAGAATGTCCCTCCCAAGCCCAGGCTGGAGACTGGTGGAGCCGGTTCTGGTTTCCCCCCCTCCGCGGCCCCCCAAAGCCAGTTCCCAGCCCAACCGTTACTTTCCAGCTCCTGGACAGGACAGCGTCCAGCCTTGCCCCCCGCCCCCACAAGGTCCCCCTAGGATGAGCCTCCCTCCTCCCCGGTTTCCCTCCATTCCAGGCAGCTCGGGAGCTTGTGGACATGGGAGGAGGCGTCCGGGACCCTTCCAGCAGCTGGAACTCCCACCGGGGCCAGAATCGAGGGGCGAGAAGGCGGGGGTGGGGTGGGAGGTGTTGCGGGAGAGCCCTCCACCGCCACCTCAGCAAGCCCTCCGCAGCCCAGCCGGCAGGCAGGTGCGAGCCCCAGCCCCAGCCCCTGCTCCGCGGCGGGAGTTGCGGGGAGCGCTCAGCGGCGCGTGGGGGCCCATCCCGCGCTTACCAGCAGTGGCGCCGCCGCCTCCGGGCCCTGACCCCGCGTCCCCGAGGCCCGCAGCGGAGGCGAGCGCGGCGGGGCGCGCGCGGGTACACCAAGGGACGGCGAGGAGGAGGGAGGAGCCGGCGAGCGGGTCCCTCTAGTCCCGACGCTGCCACGCGCTCCCGGCGCAACCTGCGGAGGGGCTCCCGGCGCGTCCGAGCCTCGGGTTCCTCGCGCGTGGAACAGGGACGCTGGCGGCCATGGGCAGGACTGCGGCGAAGGCTCCGCTGAGACCGGGGCGTGGAGCACTCCGCACACTGTTGAGTGCCTGGGCCGGGGGACGGACTACAGTCAGGACGCGCCCACGCTCCTTTACTTCGGATTCGTGCCGGGCCCTGCCCGTCCCTGTCCCCGCCTGGCGCGGGGCCTTGCCCCTATGTGGGCACACTCCCGGGAGCCTGCCCTAGTGCCCTCCCGGCGCGATGCGTCCCCGACGGCGGCCTGGAGGGCAGCCCCAGTGCACGTTGGAGAGCCGGGGCGGGGACAGACCCTGTGCCCACAGCGGGAAGGGCACAGTGAGTCCTGCGCCTGGAAGGGAGATGTACGGGGTGGGGGTGGGGTGAGGGCAGGATGAGGGAGGTTCTGTGCGGAGGTGGGGGGTTGGGGCAGGGGTAGGGGCAGACCCTGTGCCCTACACCCTCTGCCCAGGGAGGCAGGCCTGTGGCTGGGGTGCGGCTGGGCTGGGCTCTGGGGATAAGGAAGCTTTGTCTTACTTACTAGTGTGTCATGACTGGGAACCTACCGACAGCCCCTGGCGCCCCAGCTGCGTGTGGGAAATTCCAGCCTCCTTGGGGAGTCCCTGGATCTTAGCGCTGGGCCTGATCCTCACTGTCTAGACGGAGAGAATGTCCCTAGCACTATGGTGAGTACACGTGGCATTTGCGCAGGACTGTGTGGTTTATGCCTGAAGTCTTGGCATAATTAACGATGTCCCTTTTTACACTCAAATCATGCCCCCAAAATTAGGAAGATCAGTTGTGGTCACCTCCTACTACTCATTCTGGTGGAGAACTAACACTGAATTGGGAGCTCAGAGACATCTTTGTGCCAGACACTGTCCCACATCCTCACAGCGTCCAGATAAGGAAGGTACCGTCCCTCCTGCTTTGATACGTGAGAAAACCGAGCCACAGAGAGGTTAGAATGACTTGCTCAGGCCCACACAGTAACAAAGCCACCTCTAGAGGCCTCCGCAATGTTGTTTCTGGGTAGAGCAAAGTCACAGGGAAAGGCCACCTTTTATCCACTGCGATCATGGCCCTTGAAAACCAGTGCTGGGTGGCACTCTTCAACCCACTGGAATGTTTCCATCCCTACCATGTTCCTAAAAATGGCCTGTCAAGGTCACCATGGATCTCCACGATGCTAAACCTGACGGTCACGCCTTGTCCCCTGCCCCTTGATCTTCTGAAGCGCCTGACACACTGGCCACTCCTTCCTTCTCAAAACACTTTCTTCTCTTGGCTTCCTTGCCACCACGCTCCTGGGTTCCTCGAACCTCGGAGGCCTCACATCCAGGCATGGCCCAGGGCCCAGTCTCTTCTTTCCCTGGTGAGCTCATCAGTCCTGGGGCTTAAATACCATCCATTCACTGACAGTCCCATGTTTCTAGTGCTGGTCCTGACTTTTCCCTGAACACCAGACTGTGTGGCCATGTTACCCCCCTGACCACGAGGGTTACCAGTTTCTCGTTTTTCATTCTTGAATCATCTGTTCATGTTCAACTACATGGATACTTTTTTTTCTACATTTAACCTGTGGATGTATGTTATGTATCTTCTGTGCTCTGCCTTTTTTTAATTTAACAAAATATTGGATATTTCCTCCTATTAGTAGATCTACAGCTATCTTGCTGTTTCTTTTTTTAAACAACTGAATAGTATATAGAAGTGGAATTTTGGGGTTAAAGTTGTGTGCTCTTTTAAAATTTTGACAGATATTGCCCAGTCCCCTTCATAGATGTATCAGTTTTCACTACCATGAGACAGGAGAGGGCTTGCTTCCCCACGCCCTTGCCAGTATAGGGTGTTATCAAACTTTATCATTGTCCGTGATATCTCATTATACTTTTATTTTTCATTTCTCTTATGAGATTGAGCATCTTTTAATATATTTGAGAGCTGGGTACAGTGGCTCATGCCTAAAATCCCAGTGACTTGGAAGACTGAGGCAGGAGGATTGCTTGAGGTCAGGAGTTTGAGACCTCCCTGGGCAACATATCTCTAAAATAATGAAAAAAAATTAACTGGGCATGGTGATGTGTATCTGTTGTCCTAGCTACTTAGGAGGCTGAGGTGGGAGGATCACTTGAGCTCAGGAGTTTGAAGTTACAATGAGCTATGATCCTGCCACTGTACTCCAGCCTGAGCAACACAGCAAGACCCTGTTTATTTTAAAAAAGATATGTATATGTATTTAAGAGCCACCTTTGTTTTTCTGTGAACCATCCTTTGCCTTTGCCCATTTTTTCTATAGGATGGTTGCCTTTTTATTATTGATTTCTTAGGAGCGCTTTACATATTAAGGAAGCAAGCCCTCTGTTTATGATACAAATAGAAAGGATCCCTCCCACCCACTGTTGTTTGACATTTGTAATTTGACTTTGTATATGGAGTTTTTACCAGGCAGAATTAAACATGTTTTATGTAGTCAAATGTAGTAATCTTATCTTTTATGGCCTCTGGGTTTGGTTGTAATTAGAAATGCCTTCTCCACTCTGAGAATTGCAATAAAAATTTTTCTCATGATTGCTTCTAGTTAAAGTAGCATTTTCATGATCTAAATCAGATCATGTCACTCCCCTATAAAGCCTTGCAGTGACTTATCATTACCTTTAGACTACTACTCGCTCTCTGACACTGGCCTACAAGGCCCCAAGCATTCCAGTCGTGCCTCTCCTCCCATCCCACATCCCCTCAGTCACTGTTCTCCTGTCTCAGTGGCCTTCTTTCTGGTCCTTGGACAAGCCACATTCATGCCAGCCTACCAGCCTTTGCCTTTGTGGTTCCCTCCACCCAGGCTGATCTCCTCTGATCCTTCATTGGGAGGGTCCCCCCCTCCTTACTCAGATCTCGCTTTCTTATAGAGGTGTTCCCTGGCCCCCTCATCTAAAGGCCCCTCACCCCACCTCCTCAGCGTAATTTCATTACAGTCTCTGAAATTGCCTCCAAGAGATTAGGGAGTCGCAGGTTGTGGTCACGTTCCTGCTGCATCTGCAGGGCCTGGATCGCAGCAGTCACTTGGTTACTATTTATAAAGGAACCACTGGTGTGCACAGGATATGTGTGAGAACTGCCTCTGTGTGTGTGTGTGTGTGTGTGTGTGTGTGTGTGTAAGACTGGGCAGCTGTATGTTAAGGATGGCAGTGTGGGCCACTCGTGTGTATGCTGTGTGTGGTTGTGAACGTGTGTGATTGCAGAGATGGCTGGGATGGTCTGTGCGCCTGTGTGGTTGTGTGTGAGGTGGTGGTGTGTAGTGGTGTCTATGTGTGTGGTTGGGTTATTCTGCTCTGGTCACCGGGTGATTTTATTGTGTAGGTCCTATCATTCTGACCCTTCCAGACGCCGGCCCCTGACTCCTGACACTAGGTAGTGTTCCCAACAACTGGTCTTTGCTTTTTCTGGGGGGAGCTGGAAGACTTCCGCATTCCAGAGAGGCTCTGAGGACCTTAAGGCCTTGCTGTCCACCCTGAATTTCTGCTCTCTGAGTAGGGGAATGTGTGGGAGGCCATCTAGGCCATCCCCTTGCCTCAGGGCAAGGCTGTGTTGCACCAGGGCTCTGCAGCTGCCCAGCCACCCCCACTCCCCTCAGGGCCTGCACCTGCTGTCTAGGGGCGGCAGCCCTAAGTCTGCCACTGGCCTCTTCCGGCCCAGCCCTGGCCCAGGTTGGTCTTGCTTCCAGGCCCCCCCCTCTGTCTAGAGTCTGCCCAGGCCTCAGGTGGGGGCTTCCTGGGATGTGGAGGGCCCCCCACCGCAGGGGTTTCCCTTGTGTTTGTGTATCTTCAGCAGAGGCCTGGGCCTGAAGCCGTCTCCTCCCTTGAGCAGGGGCTGGGGCAGGCAGAAGCCCCTGGAAGGCAGGCTGGGCAGAGGGGTGCGGGCATCCAGCCCTGCTCCAGCATGTCTGGGGCTGTGGGCGGGGAGGGGGTGATGTCCCAGGACCTGGCTGGAGTGTGGCCTTCCTTCCAAGCGTCCAGAGTTGCTCGCATCCTCTGCCCTCACAGCCTAATCCTCAAGCAGAGCTAATACACGGCTCTGCTGAGCTACCGTCAGGATGCAGCCATCCTACATGTGCACCCCCTTGTCCCCCACCAGGACCTCGTACCGTCCCTCTCCTCCTCCTCCATCAGCAACCTTTTGCTCTTCGCTGGATCTTTCCTGTTACAATAAACATACGGGTATTTCTCCATCTCAAAAATCCCCAAACACCTCCCTTAACCCCACTTCTTCCAGTGTCTGCCTCATTTCTTTCTGCTCATTTACAGCAAAATTCCTAAAAAGAGTTGTCTTGATTCATTATCTCTATTTTCTCTAGTTCTAATCAGGCTCTTGCTTCTCCTAGCACACCCACACTGCTCTTGCCCCGGTCCCCACGGCTGACTCCCACGGCCAAGTTCTAACCCTTGTCTTTCCCTGAACTTTCAGCAGCATCGAATGCAGTCGATTCCTCTGGCCTCGACGCTTCCTTTGGCTTCCAGGACATCACACGCTCCTGACTTTCCTCCTTCCTTGCTGCACTTTCTTTCTACGTCTCCTTTGCTGGTTCCTCCAGATCTCCCTGACTTCTAACTGCTGGGGCTCCCTGGGACTCAGTCCTTGGACTCCTTCTCTTCTCTGTCCTCACTCATCTCTGGTAATGTCGTCCAGTCTCAGGGTTTCAAACACCAAAATTAGGCTGACGACTCCTCAATACTCATCCCCAGCCCGGACCATTTCCCTAAACGTCACGGCAGCGTGTGCTCACGTATCCAGCCGTTCATCAGCTTTTCCCTGTGGATGGTTAGCAGGCAGCACACACTTACTTGTCTCACATTAAAGCTCTTTACTTGTGAGGGCTGCCAGATTTAGGAAGAAAGCAACAAACGAAGAAAACCGGGACACCTGGTTAAATTTGGGTTTCAGCTAGTATATGGGACAGACTTATATTTAAAAAGTATCCACCGTTGATGTGAAATTTGCTTATCTGGCAACCTACACCTTCTACTCCTCTTCCACTTTCTCTCTCACTTGCTCTTCTAGTAAATGGCAATTTCACTCATCCGCCTACTCGGGCCCCAGACCTTAGAGCCACCATCGATCCGCTTTTCTCGTACCCCACGTTCAACGTCAGGGAATCATTTTGGTGCTACTTTCAAAATATTTTCAGAATTTGGCCACTTCGCGCTCACTCTGTTAATGTGATGCTGGGAACATTAACCATTTCTTCCCTGGATTATTGAAACAGACTCTTAACGGGTCTTCCTGCTGCGGCCTTTTCCGGC
Organism: Propithecus coquereli; assembly: GCF_000956105.1. Lineage (NCBI taxonomy): Eukaryota > Metazoa > Chordata > Mammalia > Primates > Indriidae > Propithecus > Propithecus coquereli. The sequence continues at coordinate 3,748,907 of NW_012142523.1, read as the reverse complement.
ATTCACTTACTGCTGACACAGCTGCCAGCGGGATGGTGCTCCTTTGTGTTCAAAGTGCTATACCTGGCTTCTGAGTCATTTAGACTGACAGTCAAAGGCATCAGAACAACCCGTAAGACCCTACATGAGGCCGGGCGCCGTCGCTCATGCCTGTAATCCTAGCACTCTGGGAGGCTGAGGTGGGAGGATCGCTTGAGACCAGGAGTTCGAGACCAGCCTGAGCAAGAACAAGACCCATTCTCTACCAAAAAATAGAAAAATGAGCCAGGCATGGTGGTGTGCGCCTGTAGTCCCAGCTACTCGGGAGGCTGAGGCAGGAGGATCGCTTGAGCCCAGGAATTTGAGGTTGCTGTGAGCTATGCTGACACCACTGCACCCTAGTGGGGGTGACAGAACTCTGTTAAAAAAAAAAAAAAGACCCTACATGATCGGGTCCTTCTCAGGCCTCCACTGAATGCTCTGGCCTCATCTCCACATCTCTCGGCTCACTGGCTGCCTGTCTCACTGGCATCCTTGCTGTCCTGGGTGCACGCTGGGTTTTTCCCAGTCTCAGAGCCTGTGTACTTGCTGTTTCTTCTGTCTGCAACAGACTTACTGACCTTCCTTGGTCTCCGCATCTACAATTGCAGTTCCCCTCCCCAAATCCCCCACTCCCCCGCCTGATTATTTTCTCTGTCTTAGCATACTCTTCTAAGGTATTCTATATCTTGCTTACGTTTTTAGTCTCCCCATCTCAAGAATCTACAAGGACAGCCTTATTTTTCCTATTGTGTCCACTGCTATATTCCCAGTGCCTGAAACAGTGCCGGACACTTTGTAGCAAAAAATACTAGTTGAATGAATGAATGAAACTCAGAAAGCGCAGTGTGCTCTGGTCCCAGGCCAGCACATAGCAGCTGTTTCGTTGGTTCCCTTCTAGCTCAGCAGTGCCATCCTCCTACTCTCCAGAGGTTCCCATTGATCACCCGCCCTCCTCTAGGAACTCTTTTAGGACCAAGCCTCGTTTTTCTTCACTCCTTCCTGCCACCAGGCCCAAATCCCTGGTGCTCAGAGGTCTGGTGGGCTGTGTGACTGGCTGGAGTCTGTCTGTCCTCCTCAAGCCTCTGCTGTGCTTCTGGAAGGGAGGAGCCTCCTTGCTCGGGCTGTCCTTCGAGCTGGGAGGGTGTGGGGCATCAGGATGGCTGGGGAAGCCAGCTTGGGGAGAGGTGTGTGCAATGTGCCCTGAAATCAACCTGGCACCTGAGATATGGGAGCTTCCGGAGCCTCAATTCTGGGCCGAGGAGGTGATGGGCACAGGGCATCGGGAGTGGAGCTTAGACTGACCTGGGCTACAGGGCTGTTGTGCCTGAACACGCTGCCCCTACAAGTTGGAGAGGTCCTGACATAAGCACCTGAGAAGAGAGTTTGCCATTAGCTGAGCTGGGAAGCACGAGAGAAGGAACATGTTGGGAGAGGCAGAAGAAAACAACGGGGTCATTGTGCCTGGAGTTTGCTAAATGATATATGCATTTGTAAATGATACTCGATGCAACCACTTTGCCAAGGCTATTGGGACATTCTGACATGGCCTTAAAAAACCCTTTCTTCTAATACAAGTGCACAACGGATGGCTTCACCCCATCCCTTGCTCATCCCCGAGCCTCCCCTGATCCCCAACACTAAGCCCATCCTGGAGCCTCAAGGGTGGGGTGTGGCTCTGGACTGGTTTTTTTCAAGCCAAAATGTCCTGAGTCTGAGTTCCCTGTGGGACATGTGTGTTTGGATGTCCAGAGACACTGGGAGGCATGGGACAGCCTCAGGAAAGAGAAGAGTTAGAACCCTTGGGCTCTGTTGGTGCGAATGAAAAGTGGTGCAGCCCTTGTAGGAAACAATTTGGCAGCTCAAAAAGTTAAATGTAGAATTTCCATCTGACCCAGCAAGTCCACTCCTGGATATACACCCGAAAGGACTGAAAACAGAGAATCAGACAAACACTTGTACAAGAATGTTCACAGCAGCATGAGTCACAATGGTCAAAAGGCAGGGACAACCCAAACGTGCACTAGTGGGCGAATGCATGAACCAATGTGGTATAGCCATACAGTGGAATATTACTCACCCATAAAAAGGAATGGAGTTCTGATACATGCTGCAGTTAAGTGAAATAAGCCACACACCAAAGGACAAGTATTGTATGATTCTACCTTTTTGAAATATTGAGAATAGGCAAATTCCTAGGGACAGGAAGTAGGTTAGAGGTTACCAGGGGCTGGGTTGATGGATGAGTGGGGGTTATTGTTTAGTGGGTACAGAGTTCTTGTTAGGGATGATGAAAAAATTTTGGAAATAGTGGTGATGGTTGGACAACATTGTGAATGTAATTAATGCTACCGACTTGTACACTTAAAAATGGTTAAAATGGTAATTTTTATGTTATGTATGCTCTATCACAATAAAAATTTTTTTTAAAAAAAGAGAAGAAGGGTGGAAATGTGGATTTGGGAGTCAACAGCGACCAGATGACTGTCAAGGCCTTGGGAAGAGGATGCAATTGCCCAGGTGGACGTGAGACTGAGGCGGGAAGACAGCCTGGGACAGAGCCCCGAGGACCTTCCTAGTTGAGAGCTGGGCTGAGGGAGATGGAGAGGGAGTGGCTGGAGCAGTGGGAGGAAAACCAGAAGAGTGATGTCCCAGAAGCCCAGGTGTATTAGTCAGCACTCTTAATTGCAATTGGTGGAAATGCAATTTGAATTAATTTGGGCACACACGGGAATTTATAGGTTTATAGAAACACGGGATGGGCAGGGATAACTTGGGGCCCCAAAGGCACCAGATGTCAGGTCTGGGGTTCATCTGAGCCCTCTCTCCTGCTGCCTGGCCTCTGCTCCTCTCTGGTTGTTGGCTCCTTCTCTCCCGGTACTGATGAGATTTTGCACAAGGCTCTCGTACAAGGTTACCAGCAGCTCTGAGCTCATGTTTTCCCAAGTTTTGTCTCAACACGCTTCCCCGAGAAACCACTGAAATGACCTTGCGAAGAGCCCTAATTGGCCTCCCCTGGAGCACGTGCCCACCTTGAGGACCAGGGACCAGGATGGGCTGGCAGTCGCGTTTGGAGCCCCAGTTTGGAGGAAGAGGAGAAGTGCTGGTGGGCAGAACAAAGAAGGGGGCCAGGCACAGGAAGAGACTCAGGAAGAAAGGCCATGTGCCTTGTTCAATGCCTCCTCACCCAGACGAGGACTGCAAAGCATCCACTGGGCTTAGTGACAAAGGCATCGTGGGTGAACTTGGCAACGGTGGGGCAGTTTGAGTGGCATGGTGGGGACAGAGAGGGATCACAGCTGGTGGGTGAGAGAGTGGGAGGGGAGGAAGGAGAGACGATAAGTGCAGACTTGTCTCAGGAGGCACAGTTGTGAAAGGCAGGAGGGAGATAAGGAGGTAGCCGCAGGGGACATGGGGTCAAGGAAGTGATGGGCTTTTGTTTCTTGGATGGGAAAGAGCTGAGCACACCAAAATTCTGAGAGGGTGGGAGAGAGTTAGAGGTTGAAGATAAAGGAGAAAGCAAGGAGGTGGTGAGAAAGGGGATCCCCAGCACAGGGGTGGGAAAGAGAGAATTAGCAGGGGCCCAGCCCTCTGTGCCATGGGAAAGGAGGGAAGGAGGATGTGGGTGAATTGTCTGTAGGTTTGGTGGCATTCTTCTCAGATAGCTTCTACTTCCTCTAAGAAATACATTGTGAATAAGATAGAATGTGCTAGAATGTTTGGGGAGAGTGGGGAAATCGAGAAGGCTGCCACCATGGACAACCTCAGAGAGACCAAAGCAGGATTAGGCAGGTGGCACCGAGCACCCAGGCCAGCCTGGAGAAGGTGAATTTGCAGTGGCCTCGCTGTTTGGTCGTGTGGTTCATGCCAGCGGAGCCCAGCCCAGGGGGTGGGGATGGAAAAGCCCAGTGGATGGATGGGGCCTGGAGTCTTGCCAAGTGAGAGGGCAGAGGGGCCGTGGGGGTATTGGTGAGACAGCAGTTCATTCCAGGCCTGATCTCAGCAAATGTTCATTACCTTTTTGGCACATGCCAGATATTACTGAGGATACGCTGCCCAACCACACAGATGCCGCGCCTGCCCTCAGAGAGCCCAGGGTCCAGTAGGGAAGGCAGCTCCCACATGGGAGGAGGGTGATGGCAGAGACACTGTGGAGCCCAGGCCTAGGCCGGATGCAGAAGGGAGGGGACGTAGGATTGGGAGAAGGTCACAGGGTCAGGTCTGGAGGTGCCTGTGAGGCCGTGGGCAGGTGTTGGAGGGAAGAGCTAGGCGAGAGGACTGGGGTGGGGGCCGTGGGCAGGCGTGGGATGGCCTGCACCTGTCTCGCCGTTTTCTCCTTCCCTCCTGTCACAACCGCCAGCCTGTACTGCTCCGGTCCAAGTTGAGCCTCCTGCTGGGCTCCGGATCCCACTCCTTCTGGCTGTCCCTCCTCTCCTGGGTGCATTCCGCCATTACTTAGACGTGCTCAAGGCTCTCCATGGTAAAAAATGAATCTCCTGTCCCCGTATTCTCTTGCAATGAGTCCCCTTTCATTTCCATTCTTTTCGTGGGCACATTTCCTGGCCAGGTGTCCACACCTATCCCCTTTTACTTGGCCCTTTCTGATCCCTCACCTTGCTGGGACCTGGTTTCTGCATCTCATTCTCTACAGATGACACTCCTGCATGGGCACCCGTGACCATCTTGTTGTTAATCAAACAGACGCTTTCCAGTCCTTATTTGATTTGGCCCATGTCAGTGTTTGGCCCTGATAATCACTCTCTCCTTCTAGAAACACTCTTCTTTTGGCTTCTGTGACATCATCGTCTTCTGTGCCGTCACACTCCCTTGACTTCCATGACACCAGCTTACCCTTAGCTGGCTTTGCCCCATGCCGTTTGCATGTGAAGCCTTTATCCTAGGGCATCTCGCCCCCCTGTCTCTGTACTGTCTGCTCCACTCCCCAGGTTCAAGTCACCAGCTACCGCAGAGGCCCAGACATGTCTCTAAATAAAAAGCAACCTTCCATATTCCCATTGAGGAGACCCCCCCCCACCAAAATGTCATGGGCTAACACGAATACATAAACTTTGAATGTGGTTGAAATAACAATGTACTTTATTAACTTAATTTACTATACATTTTAAACATTACATATTGTATGAAACAATGTATTAAGAAGTATTATTTTTTTCTCCTCTCGTATTCGATAAACCAATTTTAGTTAAACTCAACATTTTTCTCTAACATCTGAGTTCATATCCATAGAGCTTTGTTTGCTATTAACATTTTACAAAACATAGACACTTTATTTCTACCCAAGTTACTTGTGACATAGTGCTTTTCGGATCTGTGTATGATGCTGGAAATTTTATTCTTTGCCACAAAAGCCAGGTTGCATCACATTAGGTTGCATCAATTTAAAAAAATCATCCAGGGGGCATGTATTTATCATCTCCATAACATAACTGCTTCCTTTATTGCTTTTAAAGTGATTTTTTAAAAAGGGCTTGATTACCAAGATAATACTTGCAATTGTAAGGTCATACCCCAGGAATAATGACTAAATCTACCTGAAATGTCTTTGCCTCTGTTTTTTTTCTGATTCTGCCAGGTAGCCTCCATGAATATCCAAAACTTCATTGATTGAGGTTATTTCAGGCTAATGAGTTCCCCCCAAAGAGCGTTTTGTTGTTCAAAATACAATAATTGAGAGCATGCCCCTGAGTGCAGGAGACTGCGAAGGACTTACCTACAAGACAAACCCTTCCCACCGGAGGGGTAATTTTGGAGCAAAATCTTGTTCTATATTCAGGAGTTCATGCCACCGACTCCCAGATCAATATCTCCTGACTAGTCCTTTCCCCCTGGGGAGACGTCTCCCCCTGGGTGCCAGTCATCAGTCGGTCGGCCCATTTTTATTGAGCGCCTACGATGTGTCGAGCACTGTTCTAGGTGCTGGGGGGTGAGGAGGGGAACACAATAGAGTACCTGTTCTCAAGGAGCTTGTCTCAGTGGGACAATAAGAAAATGTCATATGTTAGTAAATGCTACAAAGAAGATAAAATGAGGTCGTGTGTGGCATGTACTTCTGGGGATGGTGGCTCAGAAAGGGCTTCCTGGAAGGAGGGGTGTCTGAGTTGGGGTGTGAATGCTGAGGAGACAGTGGGTCAAGCTCGGGGTGGGTGGGGGGAGAGCCCTGTCAACAGAAGCAGGTGCAGGGACCCTGAGCTGGGAGAAGGCCAGGGTGGGTGGAGGGTGGAGAAAGAGGAGAGCCGAGGGAGGTGGCTTTGGGGAGGTAGCCGGGGCCTCACAGGCCGTGGTAAAGAGTTTGGATTATTTTAATTTTTCTGGCCGCAGTGGAAGGCCACTTGCTAGAAAGATCTTTCAGGCTGCTGTGTGGAAGAAGAATTTCAGGGAGGCAGGGGGACCCATTGCCACAGGTGTCAGGTGTTGGAATGGGGTGGCTCGGCCTGGGGTTGAAGCACTTGGAGATGATAAGAAGTAACTTGATTTTGAATGTAGTATTTTGGAATTATGGCTGCCATGGCTTGCTAATGGTGTGGATGCGGTTATGAGGAAAGAGACTCTAGGCTTTTGATTTGAGCAGCTGGGTGGACGGGGATGTCATCTTCCAAGGTGGGGATGTCATCTTCCAAGGTGGGGACGCCTGAGAGAGGACATACATCTGTTCTCGGTGAGGGAGTTCAGGAGTTCTATTTGCGATGACAACAGGAAATTGGATACATGAGCCTGGTGCTCATGGGAGTGGTTGGGTCTGGACACACCAGTGTGGGAGTCATCAGCTTCTAGATGGTTTCATGGATGTTACTGGGTAGGATCACTGGGGGAGAATGGATACAGAGGAGGAAAGAGTAGAGAACTGGGCCCTGGGGCATCTTGCATTTAGGGATTGGGAAGAGGAAGAAGAGGCATCCATAGAGGTCAAGAAAGACCCATCAATGAGGTGGGAGGAGAGTGGGAGAGGCAGATTTCTGGAAGCTGAGGGAAGACAGTGCTTAGGGAGTGAGCTCTCAGTGGCCAGATGTGGCCGAGGGAGTAAAACCCACCATTGGGTTTGGTGACTTGGAGGCCATTGGGGACCTTGACGAGAGCCCTGCCTGGAGTGGGTTACAGTGCTGAGGAAGCGGAGACAGCAGGGATAGACAGCTTTTAGCTGGAGGAGGATGGGATGTCAAGAGAGAACGGTGAAAGGAGAGAGATGACAACACGATAGCATATTTGCAGAAAGGGGACTCGTGAGGCAGGATGCAGCGACGCCAACTGTGGAGCACTGTCTGGAATGGGCGAGAGGTGAAGGGTCCACTGTCCAAGCGGAGGGTGTCCCAGGAGCAGGGATGCTTCCCCGTGTGACAGGGGAGCAGGCAGAGTGATGGACATTCGTGCCGGGAGGCGGGCAGCCTGGAGGGTGGGGAGAAGAGCTAGCCATGGCTCCTACTCCCCAGGGACACACGATGCCTGGCTCTCTGCTGAAATGAAGGATTAGGGGAATGGGGGCTGGAGGCTTGAGGAAAGAGGGGAAGGTATGATATGGTTATCTTGGAGAATACAGTTAAAGTTTTAGGAAAATATAGACTTAGAGGTGCTGAGTGCCCACTTGATCTTTGTGGTTAGAAGGTTAACTTGAGACCAGTCAGCCCTGTTGTATTAATATTATCCTCCAGGTGCTCGGGAACAGGTGCACAGAGAGTTGGGTTTAACCGGACATAGGGTCTTGCCAGGTGTGCACTGGAGAGGCCCGACAAGAAAATGGGGTGGCAGCATCTATGAGTCAGTGATTACTGGGGGGCCGGTGGAGTCCAGGCAGGGAAAGGAGGGCGGGGAGGATGTGCAGGGGCAGGGAAAAGAGTGGGGGTCTATACAGGGGCAGAAGGACCACTGCGATGGGAGCCAGGGTGGGCAGCTGCGTCGATAGGAAATGGTGCAGCTCTCAGTGGAGACAAGGCCGAGGTGTGAACACGCATGTGGGTGGCTGGATGGGTGGAGAAACAGACTGTTGGAAATAGGAAGGCAAGGGACTGAGAGACTATGGTGTTGGATGTGGCGTCACCAACAGCGAAGATCCCTGCAGTAGCAGAGAGAAAGACAGCGAGCCAGGGGCTAAGGTTGCCTGTGAAGGAGAGGGAGTCACCCGGGTGTCTTACTTGTGTCTCAAACTGCACACATCTGAAACTGAAGTCGTCTGCATCTCCCCGCTGCAGTCAATAGCACCTCCGTCCAGAACCAGAAACCTGGGTGTCACTCTGATCCCCACACCCAATCCAATCGCCACATCTTTTTGATTCTATCTCGTAAACATTTCTTAGATCCAGCTACTTCTTTCCATCCCACTGCGCACACCCTAGTTCAGGCTATTGTTGTTGCTTTGCTCGGACTATTACATCAGATTCCAAACAGGTAGCCCTGCCCTGGGCCCTGCACACTATAGCCAGAGACACTGCAAATTAAGACCCTGTCACTTCTGTCCTAAGTCTCTCCAGGGATAAAGTCCAAGATCATTAACAAGAACTTATAAAGAAAGCCCTACATAATCCAGCCTCGTGCACCCCAACCTGGCCCAAGCCCTCCTGGGTTTCCTTCTGTCTTTGTCATTAGGTTTGCTCTCCCCTTGCTCTCCCCTCTGTCTGGAATCACACCGCATTTCTTGGCAAAATCCTCCTCTTTCTCTAGGTGTCAGTGTAAAAAGCCTGAGGGGGCATCCAGGCATCTTTCCAGGGTACCAGGATGTCAGCCCCTCCTTCCCCTCCCCCAGCATCCTGGCTCCCCCACGTGCTGTGAGTCCGGGAGCTGCTTTCTTCTCTAGGACGTAAGTGAGGTCAGGGACCATGTCTGATTCTTCCCAGACAAATCCTCAGCACCTAGTGTGGAGCTTTCTGATAAAAGTGAATAATAAACAACAAAGATTCCTACGAATGGAAGGTTCCAGAGGGGGAGCAGTTCTCGGTGGTGACAAGGTCTGGGGAATGGTCCTGTGAGTGGGTAGCTGAATGTCGCAGAGGGGGCGGTTGTTGGGGGAAGAGGACGCAGTGATGCACAGGTGGTCTCCGACCCCGGGTTGTGGGGGAACAGCAGGAGGAGGCCCTGGGCCATGGGCTCAGTCTTCAGTGAGTGAAGGGAAGTAGGTGGCAGCAATGGGGGCAGGAGAGAGGGCAGAAGAGGAGGCAGGGGCTGGAGCAGAGGGGATGGGGTGGCGAGAGCCGTGTGGGAGCTGGAGAGTGTGTGTGGGCAGGGATAAGACAGTCCGATGGCTGATGTGGTTTCTAGAGGATGAGCCTCTGCCTCTCTCAGTGGCTTAGGACTTGAGACCTTTGGGAACAGCACCCGGGGAGAGGATGTCAGGTCCTGGAATGAGCTCACCGTGTGCTGGGCCCAGCCTGGGAGAAGGGATTGGAAGTCTCGGGGGGGAGTTGGCTGTGGCTGGTCCCTGGCCTGGACTGAGCAGTGTGGGGCCATCTGGCTTTGAAGTGTTCTCCTGGATTGGGTGGGCACAGCTCGGGTCTGGGTTGGGAGTGGGAGCAGCCCTTGTCCCCAGAGTCAGGAGTTCAGTAGATGGCATTGGTGCCCTGCCATGTCCCCTGACTGCTGTGAACATTGGCTGCTCGTGGCTTACTGAGCGGAAGGCCTCCGCCCCTTCCTGCCAGCCCTCCTGCCATTGGGGCAGCCTGAAGCCAATGGCTGACTGGAACCCGGTGGGATTTATGATCCAAAGCCCCCTCGCCCCACGATCCAAAGCTATATCTCCCTGAGCCCACCTCCCTGCCCGCTCAGCCCCTCCTCTCCCACTTCCTTTGCTCCTGCCTTCACCTGCACACAAGCCCCTGGCCCTGGCTCTGCTCCCAGGGAACGTGACACGAGACGGTGACTCTGCTCTTGGCCCCTAATCGGGGTGGGCATGGAGGCTACCCACGGACCACAGGGGACACAGCCCCAATAGACTCGGCAGATCCGTGTGGGCTTGGAGGGCCTCCCTCCCCTCTCTGGTGCCAAGTGTGCTCTCCCATAAATGAGACCTTTAGGCTGGTTTTAGTTAAAACAGCAACAACAAAAACAGAACACGCAAGTAAACGATACTTTACTGAACTCCCTGGGCTGGGTGTGGTGGAGGATTCACATAAACAAGACACAGTTCCTTCTCCCCGAGCAGTTCATGGCCTATTTACTCATTTAACAAGCATTTATTGAAGGTGTCTGGCGACCTGGATGGCTCAGGGTCCTGCCCAGGAAGGGCTCACAGACTGACGGGGAGACACTTGGGGGGACTGACCCTTCCAATTTTGGGAGCATGGCAGAAGTACAAGTGAGGCTGGCACACGGAAGGGTGGGTAAGCCTGTCCTTGAGGCTTGAGGGAGGGTCGCAGAGGAGGCAGGAAGAGCATTCCAGGCAGAGGGAACAGCGTAGCAAAGGCATGAGGCATGACACAACGTGATGTGTCTGCTCGGTGAACCACGTGCCCTTCGGTATTGCTGGTGGCTGAGGAGGGGGGAGGAAGCAGGGGTCGAAGCTGGGAGGTCAGTGGGACCAGGTCGAAGGCCTCAGGGGTGGGGTGAGGATTTTTCAAGCAGGAGGAGTGACTTGGTCAGATGCAATCGCAGATCAATCACTGCGTCCCAGTGGTGGAGGGCAGATGGGAGAGGCCCTGTGAGTAGTTTTAAGGGAGAGGAGGGGCAGATTCAGGAGGCCTTTAGGGGCTGGAATCCATGGGGTTTGGTGCTGTGGGGATGTGGGGTGTGGGGGACCAGGACGACAGGCCGGCGGCAGGCTTGGACAGCTGGAGGGATGGCAGTGCCCTCCAGGAGGTGGGGTAGCTGGGAGGAGAGGTTGAGGGGGAGTTGATGAGGTCAGTTTGGAGCCGCCAAGGGTGAGATGTCTGGGGGGCAGTTGGTGGCACGCAGAGGCAGGTCCAGGCTGAAGGGAGTGTGGGGAGTCGTCAAGGTCTGAGTGGTGGCAGGCTGGGGAGGATGAGGCTGCTCAGGGAATGTGTGTTCGTGAAAAGATCAGGAAATTCCACAGCCTTGAGGATTCATGAGGACCTTTTAGCTCAGATGTTCTCAGTGGGCCCTGGCCTGTGGGGACATGCCTCCTGGATACCCTGACAGACCCCAGTCCTCACCTGCTGTCAGCACTGTCCCCTCCCACTGTCAGAGGGGCCCACTGAGCCGGGACCTGTGCTGGGCAGGGCTAGGAGGCCAGTGGGGGAGGCAGAGACCTGACGGACATGCAGAGAGAACCAACTCCTTCTGGGCACACAGTCCCCTGGGGTCCCCTCCTCCTGCCTTGGCCAGCTGGCTGCAGAACCCAGACGCCCCCAGAGTGGCCTCTGCCTTGGGGCACTTCCCACCACTTGTGTGTGTGCGGTGGGCGTGACGGGTGAGTCTGCATCCGAGGGTCCAGCACTCAGGTGTCCATTGAGTGGTCTTGGCCTCCTTTCCAACGTCCATCTGATCCCCCTGCCTTCCCACCTGCCACTCCCCACCTGTCTGCAAAGTACGGGGAAAATCACATCTATTAAGGGTTTTGACATCCCCTATCGCCATATACAAACTCCCGCTAGCCATTGGCCTCCCTCCCCTGAGGCTCGGAACCCAGGGACCAACCTGTCCCTGACACTGTCCCCATGTGAGCTTTCTGAGCCCCACAGCCACCCTCCTCACCTGCCCTGCTACAGAAAAGATGCCACTGCCCTTGCCCATCTTCTTGGGTGGCCTTGGGGAACATGTGGGGGCAGCCTGGGGATCCTGCCTGCCAACCTCGCAGATTATGGATACCCACCTGCATCCATGGGGGCTGACCCGGCCTTCAATAGGACAGAGTTCTTGTCCTCGGGGTGCCCTCCCTGGGAGAGGTCATATGGTGGGCACGTGTCGGGTAGACGAACCCGGAGCCGAGACCGCCGGCGCCTGGGTCCAAGGATCTCCATGCACCTCTTGCCCACCAGGTAGAAGACCTCACTGAGGTTGAGCAGGATGCAGATGGCAGCTGTTGTCACCATGAAGTAGGTGAAGACCTTCTTCTCCGTGGGTCGGGAGATGTAACAGTCCACAGTGTGAGGGCAAGGCGCCACGGAGCAGGCCACCACGCGGGGCATGTCGTAGTCCCTGTAGAGGCGGTGGAAGATGTAGAGGAAGCAGGAGTCGACGGCGGCCTTGAAGATGAGGCTCAGCAGGTAGGTCCACCAGAGTCCGCCCCGCTTCTTGCTTGGGTTGTCGTACAGGGACGGGGCGTTGGGCCCGTGTTTCAGGCGGTGCTTCCGCTCGCGCTCCTCGCGGTAGGCCACGTGCATGACCACCAGCAGCGAGGGGCACGTGACCAGGATGAGCTGCAGGGCCCAGAGGCGCACATGGGACACGGGGAAGAACTCATCATAGCAGACGTTGGGGCAGCCGGGCTGCTTGGTGTTGCAGACGAAGTCCTTCTGCTCATCGTCCCACACCTCCTCGGCCGCCACCACGTACACCAGCACGCGGAAGATGAAGACCACGGACAGCCAGATGCGGCTCAGTGCCGTGGAGTACTTGTTCACGCCGCTCAGGAGGCCCTGCAGAAACGCCCAGTTCATGTTGGCTGTGTCCCGGTACCTCACGTGGACAGTCTACACCTGGGCACCACTCACTCAGGATGGGAGCCTTGAGGCCAGGAGATGGGCGCTCTTAGTGATAGTGCAACTGAAAAAACCTTTTCACAACCACTGTGTCATCATGTCCTTACTCCCAGTGAGTCGGAAGGGTAGGGATTGTCATTGTCCCCATTTCTCAGGGTGTAAGCCAGGGCTCAGAGGCAACCACCCAAGGCCCCACGGCTGGAAGTAGCAGAGCTGGTCTTGAACTTTGGTCTTCAGGTTCCAAAATCAGGGTCTATTTTATTCTACAAAGTAACAGATACATGTGAACATACTCACCCTGCATTGGCCATGCCAGACAACCTCTTTTACCCCACGTTTCAGCCCCACGGGTCACACGGCTTCTAAGGAGGTAGTAAGAAGGCTTGGACTGGATGAGCCGTTCTCCTATCAGCTGCTGGGGCTGGGCCAGGGGGGATGGGATGGGAGTGTGTCCTTATCACTTGTCACATTCATCCCACTTTTATAGGATGCCAATGTGAGCCTAGCCCTGTGCTGGACACGGTCACATCAGCCCCCTGGTAGATCCTGGAACAGTCTTCATCCTTATTCCTCCGCTCTGGCTCCAGGAAGGTTCCCAGCCCTGGTGTTCCCTCCCAAACTAAACAGAAGCTCTTCGGCAACACGGTGGCCTGGCATTATCCCTGCCACTCCCTGGGTCGGTGCTGGGGCCCGAGGGCTGACTGTCTGGACCACAGTGGGTTCCTCTGGAATTCCAACCATTCATTCCAGCTTTAGGGAGGGACCTGGGAAGGGACAGAGGCCAGATGTGGCATGGTCTATTTCCCACCATTTATTTTCTCTCCCAGGGACACCCCTCCCCACCTGCTTAGCAGCTGTCTGCTGCCCAAGTCTCCCATTATTTCCGTTCGGGCCCCATCCTGTGCACTCCAACCTCCACAGCCCCTTGCCTGGATTCCCTATCCTGTTCCATCCCCAAGCCCTGCCCTCCCCTGTCCCTGACTCAGCCTCTCCAGACATCATGCCTCGGGACACTTTCTGGGCACCCTCCTCTGTCTTTCATGGTGGGATGCATCACCTGTGCCCAAATGGTCTATTCACCTGTCTTCCTTGCCAGGCTCTCGGCTGCTGGAAGGCAGACCACACCTCATCCCTCTCCATCTCCCCAGGGCCCAGCACCGGGCCTGGCCCAGAGAACACACAATGGATGTTCCTTAAAATGACTTGAAACCCATTTCTTCCTGATCCCTTCTCTTCCTCGCCTCCTCTCTGGTCCTCTGCCCTCCTTTTGGTTGGGCTGGACATTCCTTCCCTTCCGTGGAGCTTCCCTGGAGTTTCTCCAGGGACCCTGCCCCTCTGGCCCCTCCTTGAAGTCTGGTCCTCAGCCCAGCTGGTCCCTTGCTTCCTGGCCCAGTCTCTTGCCCTATTTGGTCCTCACCCTTCTTGGGTCCAGTAGCCGCTCTCCTGTCCCTGGGCTTGCCGGATCTGCCTGAGGGCCTCCTGGAGGCAGCTTTTGTTCCTCACTCCCCTGCTGGGTGGGGCTTTCTGAGCCAATGAGCCAAGCGAGAGTGATTGGGTGGGCAGGAGGGAGGGCGGACTTCCCCGGGCACATATTCAGAGCAAACACCTGTGGCTCTTCTCGCCTGGCCCACGCCTTCCCTCTAGCCTGGCTGGGCATGGCCTGGCCTGGCTCCCAGGTGGGCAGGTATGTGGGTGAGATGCAGAGAGGGGGGCAGGGGCCTGGTATCCTCATACTCATGGGGTTGACCCTGTCCCCTTCTGTTGTCCCATGGCCCCTACTTCCTTGTCCTCAGGCCTTTTCCTCCTTTGCTCTGGACACCTGGTTCTGAGTTCTCAGCAGCTGATGTCTATGGAAAGGGGCAACCTTGATTCAGTTCAGGGATGCATCCTGCCCTGGTGGGGACATTTCTGGGGACTAGAGCCTGGGTTGCTCTTGAGTATATAGGGGACAAAAGGGGATGGCTATGGCTTTTCTAGACCAGAGTACCTGCTGCCCCAGTGGAGCCCAGCAATGCAGGTCGGCAGCATGGAATGCCCAGCTGGCATGGGGCCAGGCACAGCTTGCTGTCCGTCCCTGGCGGGCCCAGGCCCCTGGGGTTCTGGGGAAGGCCTCCTGGAAGCTGCAGTGTGACCCCACATGTGCTGCAGAGGGACTTGGGGCCTGTGTCCTGGCTGGGACAGTGAAGGTTAATGTGCAGCTAGGGAGGGGCCCTCTGCTTTATTTTCCAAAAGCGTTTATCGAGTACTTCCTAATACCAATGACTAACATGTATGCGTCCTTTTACAGCTGGCTAGCCCTGTCCACAGCCATGAGCTCATTAGACCGCACGATAACCCCACAGGCTAGGTATTATTAACCCATTTTGGAGAGGAGTTGAAGTCACTTTCCCAGAGACCCAGTGGAACTTGGGTCTGCCTGCAGGCATCTGGCTCCAGAGCCCATGAACTTCCCTCTGCAAGATATGGCTCCCCACGGGCTAAGCTCCATTCTCTTTGTAGGTGACCCACAGGCCTGAACTTGCAACTGGGGATAAAGGCTAGACTTGAGCATGAGCAAGTAGCAGGGTCCCCAGGAATGCTGGGAGGCCCCTTTTCTGGGGGAGAGGACAGCCCCTCATCTGGCTGGATCAAGGACAGCCCTTTGCAGGGACGGGGAGGTTGACACAATGAACTGATGAGAATCACAAAGGCCAAACGACCAAGGGCACCTGGAATCAGCAAATGCGTTGGCTTTTATTAAGCCCTGACGGTGGGTCACACACACTGCACGTGCTTGCACACCTGTTCTCGTACGAAACCCCTCCTCACAACGACGCTGAGAAGCAGCACTCAGTGTCTCCGTCTTAACAAGGAAACCAAGGTGCAGAGCAGGGGTAACTTGCCCAAGGCCACATGCTGGCCATTAAGACTCGGATCCCAGGCCTCTTGCCTGCCCCTTCCTCACGGCTTAGCGCCCCCACTCCCAGGTGGCACCTATGAGAGATGCTGGAAACTTCTAACCCAGGCCTAACCCGTTAGCCCAGTGCAGGCAGCCCCTCACAGGATGGTTTTCTTCACGTAGTCTCGAGGCGGGGCTGGTACGAGAGGAGGGTGAGTGTCTGAGCCCAGAAAGATGAGGTCGCCTGAGAGGAGGTCGTCCTGCTTGCAGTGTGGGTGATGCCCAGTCCATGCGGCTTGGGCTCTTCTCGCTGCCAGGCACTCGCGGCACCTCTTGCTCACCAGGTAGGCCAGCTCCACGAGGTTGAGCAGGATGCAGACGGCGGCCGTGACTACCATGAAGAGGGTGAAGATGTTCTTCTCCGAGGGCTTGGAGATGAAGCAGTCCACTATATTGCCACATGGAACTGCGTGGCACTTGACCACATGAGGAAGGGTATATTTGGGGTAGAGCGAGTGGAACACATAGAGGAAGGTGGCGTCTATGCCAGCTTTGAACACCAGGCTGCAGACGTACGTCCACCAGAGCCCACCCCGCTTCTTGCCAGGGTCGAGGTAGAGGTGCCCACCGCCCTCCCCAGTGGCCTCTCGTTGCCTCTTCTCTCGAGCCTCGCGGTAGGCCACGTGCATGACCACCAGCAGCGAGGGGCACGTGACCAGGATGAGCTGCAGGGCCCAGAGGCGCACGTGGGACACGGGGAAGAACTCGTCAAAGCAGACATTGGAGCACCCGGGCTGGCGCGTGTTGCAGTCGAAGTCCTTGTGGTCGTCACTCCACACGCGCTCGGCTGTCACCAGGTACACCATCACACGGAAGATGAAAACCAGGGACAGCCAGATGCGCCCAAAGGCTGTGGAGTATTTGTTGACCCCACTTAGGAGCCCCTCGAAGATCGCCCAGTTCATGGCGGACCCAAGCGCCGGCTGCTCCTGCAGGGAAATGATAATAATAATTCTCCACGTTTATGGAATACGTGCCCCGAGCATTTTGTAGAAATAGGTCATCACGTTTAATCCTTGTCATGACCAGAGGAACTAGGTCCTTTTACTGTCCCCATTTTACAGGTGGAGGAAGCTGAGGCTTAGAGGGGTTATAAAAGGTTACGCAACTATTAGGTGCAGAGCTGGGACTGGAGCACAGGTAATTAAGTCCAGAGCACAATTTACCCATAAAAGTGGAGGAAGGCGGGTCCAGGGAACCCCGCGTTCCTCCCAGGGCCCAAGGCTCTGGTCTTGGAGTTCTGCGGAGCGAAGACTCAGGGAGCTGGGACGTTCTGCCTTCTCCCTCTGTTCCCGCCCTGACCTTCCTCCTCAGGGGACTTCTCACCTTTCTGAGCACTGCTCTCTCCCCTTAGCCAGCCCCCTCCCAAGGGGCTCAGGGGATGGGGCTGGAGAGGATGCCGGACCTTGTCTCCAAATCCCTATCTGGTCTAACAGTGTACATACCCAGGCACTGTCCTGCCCAGGTGCGACTCACTGGAGGCGAGGCCAGCGGCAGTCCAGCTGAAAGGTAAAGTAGGGAGCAACAACTCTCTTAGACAGTGGGCTTCCCAGAGTAGCCTGGTATGCCAGCGTTTCCAAAACCTATGTTCCATGGAGCCCTGTTCCGTAAGCTGGCAACAGGACTAGTGAGAGAAAAGGATTCTGTGTCCAAGAAAAGTCTGCAAACACTGGCTTCAGCAAAGTTAAATAAGTCCCTTTGCTCGACCATGCTAATACTTTCATTTTGTGAAACACCAAAAGAGGGACAAAATATGTGGTATTGCTCCACCTCCTCTGACTGTGGAACCCCTTTTCCCCTGATACATCTTTTAGCACCTTTGGAACAGCCTTGTCAAGACACCAGAATGGGGAACGCTGCCCCAGTCGGTTCTGCTGGTGGATTTGGCAGGATGAACTCACAGAGTCAGATTTACCCCCATTTAAGGACTGTGACTGCTATGCAGAGTGAGGGGTGCCCACGTCCTCTGCCTGATTCCTGGGGGCTCCACCGAGACCCATGCACTGTGGTCTCACCCTGGTGTGCACCCAGGACCCTGTCTGCATAGCCTCGTGCTCTAATGGGTTCACGATGCCCTCCCAGTGCTGGGCCAGGCCGGGGTCACCAGGCTGTCCTGTGCCCCTGCGTGCAAAAGCAGCACAGTGGTAACAACCAAATTGATGGGCTGTTTGTGCCCTGCCAGGCACTGTTCTAAGCACTTTGTATGAATCAATACAGTATTCCTTCACAGCAACCTTAGAAAGGAGTAGGATACTTTTTATACCCAATTTACAGATGAGGAAAGTGGAGCACAGAGAGGTTAGTTAATTTGCTCATCCGTTATTCAGCTAATAGGCAGCAGAGCTTGGATTTGAACCCAGGCCAGCTGGCTCCAGAGCCCATCCTCTGGGGACTGCCCTGTCTTGAGCCTGAGCCCCTTTCCTCAAGTTTTGGTGAGCTGCCTGCTCATCTGTGCCCACTCCATTCTCCTCCTCATGGATCCCGGGAGAGGGAGGCTGGGGGTACATTTGCCCCCCTCCCTGTCTCTCTACACCACCTACCACTTGGACATGGGGCCCCTGCTCTGAATCATCGGCTTGTCTGCTCAGTCCTGCCTACGGCGGGTGGAACTCCTGGCAGCTTCTCAGGGAACGCCTAGGGAGGCCCCAGCCCTTAGCCCCCAGGGACTCTCACCCAGCGCACCCTATTGGGGTGGGGTGGGGCGGGGCTTTGCAGGCCTGGGCAGAGCTGCTCCTGCTGCTGGGTGCGGGCCCGCTCAGCCCCCCTCCCACTCAGTTCCCTGCTCCCACTGTTGCCCAGCTGGGGAGGGCAGGAAGAGCCCAGAGCAGGGAGGGAGGAGCCCCTCATTCCTCCACCGTCAGGACCCAGGGTGGCTGATGGGTCTAGGCCATCTCCCCCTACTCCCCACCAGACACGTCCACCCCTACCGAGTGTGCCAAGGGGCAGAGCACATCTGGACACAGATGCCCTTACCTGAGTGCTCTCCTCAGTGCTCTCCTGGCTCCTGGCAGCGGGCAGCGGGACTCAGCAAGTAGCTGGAATTCATGTCCGAACCAGGGAGGGTTTCTGGGGAAGCCTGTTCCTAGGACAGAGCCTGCCTGGGTGTGCCGGCCCAGCCTGGGAGGAGGAGGAGGAGCTGTGGCCAGCACTGCCATTGGCTGGGCCCCAGCCTCCCTAGACTCAGACACTTAGGGGTTCACTCCTCCCAGGGCACTGAGCCCGGAATCCTGGCATCCTCTCAGGGGAGAACCACAGGTCCACTCTGACCCCCGTTCATCTTCCTATCCCTGACCTTGGGTGGGAGGAGCTGAGGCCTGTCTTACCCTCTTGGTCCTCTTCAGATGTTCTCCACTGCTGATTCTTTGGGCTCCTCCGGCTTCCACGGGCTGCTCTTGAGTTCTCCTCTCTCGGCCTGCTCCGCAGTGGCCTTCCATTCTCATGGCTCCTGTTGCCTTGGAAACTCCATGCCTCCCAGAATCTGGTCCTGGCCAGGGTGCTTGGGCCCCTTCAGTTGCAGCCACCTGGACGCCCTGATCCCACATCCCTCCTTGCCTGGCCAATTCCTCCTAATTGGAGGAGTTGTATCTGGGGCCCCACACCCCTGCATCTGGGGCCCACATTCCTGCATCTGGAGCCCACACCCCTGCATCTGGGCCCCACACCCCTGCATCTGGTCTCTATACCCCTGCATCAGGGCCCCACACCCCTGCATCTGGGCCCCACACCCCTGCATCGGGGTCCCACACTCCTGCATCTGGTCTCTTCACCCCTGCATCTGGGCCCCACACCCCTGCATCTGGTCTCTATACCCCTGCATCTGGGCCCCACACCCCTGCATCTGGTCTCTATACCCCTGCATCTGGTCTCTTCACCCCTGCATCTGGGCCCCACACCCCTGCATCTAGGCCCCACACCCCTGCATCTGGTCTCTTCACCCCTGCATCTGGGCCCCATACCCCTGCATCTGGGCCCCATACCCCTGCATCTGGGCCCCACACTCCTGCATCTGGGCCCCACACCCCTGCATCTGGGGCCCACACTCCTGCATCTGGAGCTCACATCTCTGCATCAGGGCCCCATGTCCCTGCATTTGGAATCTCACACCCTGGATTTGAGTCTCATCCCTGCTAGTTTTTGATCTGTGTAATTTACCTGTTTTCTTCTCTGAACAATGAGACGTCCCACACCTGTGAGGGGTGTCGTGAGAAGACAGTGAGTGCCATGCAGTGCAGTGACTGAATGCACAGACTGTGTGGGCTGAGGCCCAGCTCTGCTGCTTCCTCACTGTGCGATGCCTCAGCTTCTCATCTGCACAGGTGGGAAAATAACAACACCTGCCTTATAGGGTTGATGCATGAACTTACCCAGCCTTAGAGGTAAAGTGCTTAGAACGAAGCCTGGCACGAAGGGCGCCCTCTCTACAGCTGCCTCTGACACATGTAGAGTGCGCAGCACAGGCCTGGCGCGTGGTGGGTACTCAAAAAAAATGTCACTTCCTCCCTTTTTTCCTTATTTCTATGCCTTTTCTTTCTGAGTGTGGGTCAGGCAAAGGAGAAGGGAGGGAGAGACAGACGTACTCAGTAGAGAAAATCTCGTTTGGATGGATGTTGTCTTTGGGTCAAAAAGGCCAGACATGAGCCAGGCAGGGACTGCAGGAGAGACAGAGAGGGTGGGCGGGGGTGCCTGGGGAGGGTTTCTCGTTAGCACACAGACACAGTCTGTTGGCCTCATTAACTTCCAAGACGCCCTGTATCAACAGGTCACAGGGGGTTGGAATTCAATAGACAGAGCGTCCAGGAGCCACAAACACCACACGTCCCCAGGCAAGCACAGTGTGGTCTCACGTGTACACACTCTTACCCACAGGCCACACTTACGGGCACAGTGTTGCACACGCATGGGGCATGGCTTTATTTTGCTCTCTGTTGTACCTCTGGTGCCTAGAATGGTGCCTGGTGTCAAGTTAGGCCTCAGTTTTTATTTACTGAATGAGTGATGTATGAAACACACGCACCCTGCAAATAGAGTCACACACCTCTGTACTCCTCCACACTCTTCCCAAAACACTATTGTCAAGTACAGGAGAGAGGGGACACACAGACAGATCAGTTATAACATTGTGAGAAGTGCTGTAAGAGACATATAACAGACAAGGAAGTGTCAAGTTCCGCTAGAGGGAGACCCAGAGAGGGTGATATTTAAGCTGGGTCTTGAAGGATGTATAGGAGTTCACCAAGAGGAGACAAAGAGGAGAGAGGCCTTTGAGGTAGTGGGCACACAGTGTGCAGAGGACCTCTGTGAAAGATGATGAAAGAGAGTTAGAGCATGGGCTGGGCAGTGGTGGGGGCAGCACAGGGCGAGGTGTCTGGTAGTTCAGTAAAGAGACCTTCCAGACCATGCGGGATCTGGAGTGTGATGCTAAGGAGTTTGAATTTATCTCGTGTGCAGAGGGAGGCATGGGAGATTCTAAACAA
Organism: Propithecus coquereli; assembly: GCF_000956105.1. Taxonomy (NCBI): domain Eukaryota; kingdom Metazoa; phylum Chordata; class Mammalia; order Primates; family Indriidae; genus Propithecus; species Propithecus coquereli. The sequence continues at coordinate 3,727,878 of NW_012142523.1, read as the reverse complement.
GGAGGAAACCAGGTCAGATTGGCACTCTTGATTCTCGTTATTCGAGGTGCTTATGTTCTATACGTCACCAAGAGCACTGAGTACCGAGCCATTGCTCCTAGGGGCCGTACAAGGTTAGGTTCCTGTGGGCTTCTGTTTGCAGCATTTTTATCAGCCGATCAATACTTAACTTTGTTTTATGTGTGTTTCTGTTAAAGGCCCCTTATTTAATATGTGCTGTTGATTCATGAATATCAAATTCATGGCCAACACCACTGAAACTCGTGCCTGAGTGAAGCTTGTCTAACACACATATTTTCTCTGTAAGGCACATCCCAGCCTTCTTGTGCCAGGAACACTAGACGGTACTTCAGCACTATGCTTGGAGGCTATTTTAAATAGCAAAATCACCAAAAAAAATGAGAAAAACATGGCACTAAATAGACCTCCAACAGGACACGTGTTTCATAGCACGAGAGCTGAGGGCAGAGTGTCACCTTGCTTGACCTCAGCTAAGAACACGTGCATCGGGCGACTCAAGTTTTCTCTGCTCTGTGTTAGTCGTGAATGGCCACTAAAGTGTCTCGAGTATTAACTTTGGGGTTAGAAATACATTTTTGTGAGTAGATGAATTCATAATATGAAATTTGTGACTCGTGAAGATCAACTGTATGTTTAGAAAGCTCCCTCTGTGTGAGAGAAGAGGCCAGATCGGAGGGGCTTGTGAGACGAGTGAAAAAGTTACTGCAACGATTTAGGCAGGAGATGAACAGGAGGGTCAGATTTGGGACATAGTCGGTAAATACAACTGGCAGTTTTGGGGACTGACTAGGTGTAGGGGGTGAGGTAGGATGGGTCCTGGGTGGCTGGTTTTGGTGATTTGGTGGGTGGTTGGGCCACGGATAGAAATAAGGACGACAGAAGGAAAAACGGGCTGTTTGGGTGGGGGTGACTTAGTCTGTTTTGTGCTGCTCTAATAGGATACCTGAGACTGGGTAATTTATGAAGAACGGAGATATATTTCTTGCAGTTCTCTGGCTGGGAAGTCCAAGTCAAGTTGCTGGCACCTGGTGAGGGCCTTCTTGCTGCGTTATAACGTGGTGGAAGGTTGTCACGTGGGTGAGAGAGTGTGAGAGCGAGGGGCTGAATTCGCTTTTATGACAAACCCACTCTCAAGATAACAAACCCACTCCCTCTATAACAACGCTCATCCACCTAACGTCATCAGTTCTTAAAGTCCCATGTCTCCAACAGTGTCACATTGGGGATTAAGTTTCCAATGTGAACTTTGAGGGACACATTCAAACCGTGGCAGGGGACATGAGTGGGTAGGTGATGCATAGCACAGATAAAGATGGTGGAGTTATTGAGTCCCTTGTCACTGGTGCTGACTAGAGCCACGTGGGCCGTCCATGGCTGGTAGGTGGCAGCAGCGGCTGGAGTCCTCAGCCCCAAGGGCGTGGCAGGAGCCGCAGGAGTGGAGCGGGCAGCCTTGCCAGAGTGCACTGAGAGGAAGAGAGGGTGCAGGTGGAGCTCTGGAGCATGCTGGTGTTTAGGAAGCAGGCAGAGAATCCCGGGGTGGAGGAGAAAGAATGGTCAGAGGGAAAAAGAGAGATCAGGGCAGGCCAAGGAGGGGAGAATAGTTTGAAAGAGGGATCCAGGAAGCCCACCTGCAGAGAGGCCAGTGGGAGGGCCTGGCGACTTTCAGTAATTTCAGTAGAGGGGTGGGGAGAGCAGGGGTGGGGGGTGGGGGAAGGAGAAAGGCAGGGCAGTGGGCGGAGGGACAGGGAAGGGTTTACTTCCTGCAGGGAGACAGGAGCAGATGCTCAGAGGAGGGAAGGAGCCGCTGGGGGCCCTCGGACCTGCACGTGGACCTGGCTCTATATCCGCCGTCTTCCCCTCCCCACTCTGCTCGGTCCTGGTTCTCTGGCCTCTGCTTGGCTCCCCATGTCCCCCCAGTGTCAGCCCAGGTTTTCCTCCCTCCAGTCACCATCTTCAACACGTTCTTCTAGCCCAGATTGCCCTCCTCCCTCAGCCCTGACCCCAGGGGGCAGAGCTAGCCTTCTCTCTGGGTCCGCCCTGCTGGCTTCCTGCCTGTCCTCCCTGTCACTGGGCGTGGGGCGGGCGGGAATTGGACTCGCTTCTGGGCACGAGCCACGCCCTGGAACTCCCTTCTGAATGCAGCGGGCACAGGCAAGTTTAGGCACTCTGGCCTGACACCCACCAGTCAACTGTCAAAGTCACTGTTTCTGAAGGAGAGTCAACTCTTGGTTCTAGGGAGAAAAGGTGGGTTGGCCTGCGGTGCCAGGCTGCCAAGGCGGGGCGCACTCGCTCCGCCCAGGAGAGACGGACGTGCTGGAACGCGAAGTGGTGGTAGCAGTGTCAGCCTCGTTATAGAGCACCTCGTGTGTGCCAGACGCTGGGCCAGATGCTGCACCCGCATCGTGTGTGTAACTGCTCCCTGCTCTGGCTTTGCCCTCTGCAATCAGTTCCCCGCCACACAGCAGAGCATCTCTAGAAAATGCAAATCGTATTTTAAAAAATCTGTTCAAGGCCTTTCATGGACTCGCACTGCCCCTGAAATAAAATCCCATAGTGCTAAAACGGCCCGTAAGGTCCCGCATGATGTGGCCTCTGCCACCCTCTTTGCTCTCAGCCTTTTCCTTTGGAGCTTTGCGTTCCAGCCACCTTGGCCTTCTTTCACTTTCTCCAACACAAGAATCTCTTTCCCACATCCGGGTCTTTGCACATGCCTTCATGTTCTTTCCTCATTCTCTCTCAGCTAGCATCGACTCAAGCTCCAGACCTCAAGTTAAATGTCACACGCTCAGAAAAGCTTTCCCTGTGCCCCAAAGCTAGGTTTGGTTTTTTGTTATATATTCTCTTGGCACCGTGTTTCTCCTTTCTGCCTCCATCACGATTGCACTTACAGAGGTACTGGTGTGCTTGTGTGATTAACGTCCCCTCTCCCCCTTTAGGCTGCAGTCCTCAAGAGGCCCAGGCCCAGAGGTTGAACCTCGAGATCTTGTTTACTGCTCTATCCACCATCAGGCACAGCACCTGGCACATAGTAGGTGCTTAATGAATATTCGACGATGAATAAGTGATTCTGTTCATCAAGAGTAAAGGAGCCAGGAGTGTTGCCCAATCCCTGAGCATGAATCCTTGAGGCATTATTGTGTTAGGAACACTGGCTCTGGAGCCCACCTGCCCGAATTCCAATCCCAATTCTCCTGCTTACTGGCTGTGCATCCCCAGGCAAATTTGTTATCCTCTCTGGGCCTCAGTGTTTTCATATGGAACATGAGCGGCGGTGGGGGGGGACTGGAATTCCTACACCATAGCATTATTGAGAGGATTTGATGAATAAAAATATATAAAACATGTATGCCTGGCATACAATAAACACCCAACCAATGCTAGCTCTTGTCATTCTCAGCCAGGACCAGTATCTAGGACTGAGACTGAGTTTATGCTGCTTTCTGTTTTCTTTCCTCATTATGTGGTGATGGTCTTTGGAGGAGACTGTCTCAGCTCTGCTAAGGGGAAGTGGGAAGAGAGGTAAATGGCCACCAGGGCCTGAGCAGTCCGGTCCTCCACAGTTATTGAAAGGACACAGAGACGCAGCAGGTGCGATTCCTGCTCTCAAGTTGCTCACGTCCTAGAGAGGAGTGGGGAGCCCAGTCACACACGTCCTGGGGAAAGACCAGCGTCCAGACCCTGGGAGAGCTTCCCCGGCAGATGATCTGCTTCGACCCGAGCCTTGGGCCGGCCTTAGCAGCATATCCAGCTTCTGGGCAGAGGTCAGATTTTCAACCTGTGCTGGGAGAAGCTTTGCTTTCTTGTGGAAATGGAAAAAGTTGTAAGTTCCTCTCCTTGGAAGATTTTAATGGAAGCTTCAGGGCTGTCTTTTTACAGAGGGGTGGGAGTGGGGATGCGGGGGTCCGTGAAGGAGGTGAGGGTGGGAAGCGCGGGGAGTGGGCATGACGGAGAAGAGGCAGGCCTAGAGCGGGCGGGAGAACCATGTGATGGGCAGAACCCACACTGACCTGCACTCAAACCCCATTTCTACTCCCCAGCTCTGTGGCCTGCGTCAAATATTTTTTCCTTTTTGGTGCTCAGTTTCCTTTCTTTAGAATGTGGGAGGGGTGGGGGCTGTTGTGAGGGGTGATTGAGAGGACCTGTGTAAAGCATGGTGATTTGAAATTGCACGCCCCATGCATTCGTTTCTTCCCAGCTCTGTGGCTGTTCTCTCTGATCTGTAGACTGGATCTTCTTTTTTCCCCTGGGGCCCCAGGTGTGGACTAATGATCATGCTCTTCCTCTATGACCTGCTTCTCTTCCTGGGCCTCCAAAACTACCCCACCGGCTCTGCCTAGGTAGTCCAGCTCAGCCTGAGGGGGCTGGGACTGGGATGAGCCCCGTGGTCTCTCCATAGTATTTCTGAGGCTCTGTGTGGGCTAGGCCGCAGCAGCAGTGAGATCCACCACTCCTGACACTGGGGCCCGATGCTTCCATGCGTCTTCATCCCTCCAGCCAGGCCCACACTAAGACTGAATTGATGGGCCCAATTATCCTCCCTTCCTCACCCCTGCTGGCCAGGAGTTCCAGGGCCAAGGACCTCCCTATTGGGCCCTGGCCTATATGCTCAGATCCTCTGCTTGGTCATGGTCTAGGTGGGGACGAGACTACATGGCTTACTGGAAACAACCACACAGACCTGGGTTTTAAACCTTGGGGTAATACACGTAGCAGGTGCTATAAGTACCGACCCTGAGTTCCCTTGGCATGCTCCATCCCAGTGGTCGAGAGGATTTATGTAAACACGGTGATTTGCAGCAGGCAGGCCCAACGTCCGGTGGCCAGCACCTGCCAGTCTGCCAGGGGCTTTCCAGGCTCCTGGGGATTCTCTGTGTGCCTGTGGGGTGGGCTGGAAGTGCCTGCAAATCGATGCCTTGCTGGAAGATCCTCCAGTCCCTGACTGACAGAGGTTGGAGGATACATTCTCCAGCCTCCTCACCCTTTGATGGAGATAACGATGGAGGCATTTTCTGCTGTTTCTCAGAGGTCCCCAGCAGGATTAAGCTCAGTTGTCTATGGAGGCAACTTGCTCAGTTAAACACCCTTCATTAGCTTCCCTTCCTCCTCTGACTCACTGCCCATTCCCACACTGCTGTTTCCCGGGATTGCCTCCCAAATAAACAAGCTCTATGCAAATCCTTGTCTCAGGCCTGGCTTTTGGGAGAACCCAAACTAAGACATCTCTTGTTTGAACAGAGCAGCAGTCTCATCTCCTGGGGGAATTCTCCCATCCTCGCTCTAACAGGCTGCATCTTCTCGCGGAGCGCGCTCTCTTGAGGACTGCTGATGAGTCCAGGGGTGGGACTGGCCCCAAATTGGGCTAATCAGTCCTACTTACCTTGCTCAGTTGATTGGGCCAATGTGACAACTTAACCCACGCTTATCTATTAAAGGTCCTGCCCTGGGACTTTTGAACGTGGGACAGGAAGAGTGTCCACCCGATGACAGAGAGCGAGAAGTGAGGCTGTGGACTTGCTGGCAGCCTGCCGTTTGGAAATGCTGCTGCGCTGGAGGAGACGATGGTCCCTGTACAGAAAGGGAAGCAGGAACGAGAGATGAGCAAGTGAGTGCTCAGAAAGCACTGGAGTCCCTGGCTGCTTTTATCTTCGGAGCCCAGCGATATTGCTTTCCTTCCTGCACGCACCTAAGCTACACTATCGCCCCTTTGTCTTAGCCTGTTTAATTTAGGGATCTGTTACTTGCAACCAAAAATACTCTGTGTGACCTTGGGTTTGCCACTGAACGGTGCCTAGTGCGCAGTAGGTGTTTAGTAAGTATTTGTTAACCGACACCGCCTGGACCCTGCTCCCCTCATTTGCGTGTTGGGGTTGATGATAACCAGCTTGCAGGGTTGCTGCCTATGAGGAAATGAAAGGGAGAGGGCTGTCTCAGTCTCATTTGTGCTGCTACAACAGAATACCACAGACTGGGTCCTTTATAAAGCATAGAGATTTATTTTCTCGCAGTCATGGAGGCTGGGAATTCCAAGATCAAGGTGCCAGCATCTGTTTCCAAGATGGTACCTTGAACACCACGTCCATCGGAGAGGAGGAATGCCGTGTCCTCACGTGGCAGAAGGCGGAAGGGCAAAAAGGGATGAGCTCCCTCCCTCAAGCCCTTTTGTAACTGCATTAATCTATTCGGGAGGGTAGAGCCCTCATGGCCTAACCACCTCCAAATCAGGCCCCACCTCCCAATGTTGTTGCATTTGGGATCAAGTTCCCAACGCATGTATTTTGTAGGACATGTTCAGACCACAGCAAGGGCTTTGTCAGCTGTGAGGTCTCAGACTGGATCAAAGAGCTCCATTCTGCCTAGTGAGCTGGAGGGGGGCATGCCAGGGAGGGCACGTGTCTTGGGTGAGGTGCGTAGAGCCCTGCCCGCGTCTGTGGGTGGACAGGGCTTGGCGGCTGCTGGCCAGTGAAGGCCACATGATGATGAAGATGATGAAAGTGGAAGATGGCTTGGGGAGACTATTTTCCTTTTGAGACAATCAATAAGAAGGGCAGGGCAGGGAGTTAGTGTTTGCTGACTCTCTGTTATGTAGCGCGCACTGGGAACGCCGCCTCGCGTACATCAGAGAGCACAAACCGGCGACCTGGAGGTAAATGTTTTGTTTGGCTTTCACGGTGCTGAAGAAACATCTCAATTAATTGCCAACATCCATAAATCTGGAGATTCCACATAAAATGTGTTTTGGGGGATGCTCTTGACAAATCGGAAGATCTGGCAACATGGGCCTGTGTTTCCTGTGGCGTCAATAGTCAGAGCTGACAAGCGGCTGCCCCTCTCAATGGGGTAGTCTCTCCGCAGGTTTCCGCAGGCCCCAGTGGGCCCCTGCGTTCCTATGTGCTGTTTGCCTGGCCCCTGTAGTCATTTCACTCAACCGATCTTCCCAATAGCCCTGCAAAGTGGATGCATTCAGTCCCATTTCAGAGACGATAAAACTGAGAGTCAGAGGTAACGTGATCTGCTCCAGGTCACGCAGTTAGGGAGTGACGGAGCTGGGACTGTAGCTCAGTTCTTACTGATCCCAAAGTCTATTCTCCTACCACGACATGAGTACTGGCTGTGTGTGGGGGAGAGGGAGGAGAGGGAGGAGGGAGAGAGGTTTGGTGTCAGCGATTAGGAAGGGTGGGGGTGCCACGGATAGAAGCAGGGAGAATTTTGGGTAGGGAGATGGTATTGTTAGCCCGAGGTGTTGCCAGTTTGAAGGGACCACAGGTTGTCCAGGTGGAGGGGGCCACTCTCAGGCAAGTTACAGGACCTGGAAGCTGAGCCTGGTGGTCTGAGGGAAACAGAAAAATAGAGGGTTATGGTTGGAGATATCTTGGGGACTTGGTGGCTGACTAGCCAAGGGGACTGAGGCAAAGGGCCCGCATTGATGCTCAGGTGTCTTGCTTGGGAGCCTGGGTGGCTGGTGCTTCAGGAGGTCAGGGTGGGGCAGGAAGGAGGAGGGAGGGTGGTGGGGGAAGCAGGTCTGGGAGGGGGGAGGGCGTGTTGGTTTTGCACGGAGTTTGATTGCCCTCGGGATGTGCTGGGGAGACGGCTGGGGAGAGTTTGGAGGCAGGAGGGGGAGAGTTTGGAGGCAGGAGAAAGCTCCCGGCTGGAAATAATGATCTGGAGACTAAGCCGTGATGCCCAGGACAGACAAAAGGGCCGGGCCTGGCCGTCTGGGCCGACCTGGGCCTTAGTGTTTGGGGGAGGTTGGAGGGATCCCCCCACCCCCGCCCCGTTCATTCTCTCTGACCTTCTACAAGGTAACGAGGATCCTGCGCTCCTTACCCAGGGGGCCCCTCTGTAATCGGCTTCCCGGGGGGATGTCTGAGCGGAATGGAACAGTGAGGCAGGCAGGGAAGGAGAGAGGGAGAACTGGTTATCTCTTCCCCTCAGCTCCAAGTGGATAATTACACAGCTCTCCGAGCCCCAGGACAGGCCTGGCGGCAATCCATACAGACAGCCTCTCAAAATTAATGGGACTCCAAGGGGCTGGGTGGGGGAGGGCCGAGGCCGAGAGGCCGGGGAGAGATAAAGTAGGCACTGGCAGGGGAAGAGTCTGTGTCTGACAGAAGGAGCCCAAGGTGCAGGGTCTGAAACAGAGATGGAGGGAAAGAGCAGGGAAATTGAAGCCCAGAGAGGTTAAGTTACCTGCTCAGAGTCACACAGCAGCAAAGCTGGGGTCTGGCCTCAGTCTGTCTGCGTCCAGAGTGCAAGCTCCTAACCCACTCCATGGGTTTCCTTCCTCCTCACTGAGAAGTCACCTGGACACACGCCTGCAGGGAACAAACCCTGGGTCAAAGCTGCTTCTGGTATGAACGAAGGTGGGAACCCAGGAAGAGCAGGGACTCGTGTAGAAGGTGAGGGAGGAAGAGGGAGCAAGTGTGACGTGTCCTCCCAGGTCAGCCCCCGTTGGAGCTGAGGGCGCCTTAGTGTCCCCCCGCGGCATGCCTCTCTGGCATGCTTCTGGGCACATCTGGATCTGGTTTATAGTATTGTGCTGATGTCAGCCTCTTAGTTTCAATACATGCGCATGGTTATGTGAGACGCAGCAGTAGGGGAAGCTGGGTAAGTGGTATACAGGAGCTCTTTGTATTATCTTTGTAATTTTTACAGTAGTTCAAAATAAAAAGTTTGTTAAAAAACTCCCACAACACATGGGGCAGATATCAGCTGTTGGCTGGGGGAAGGGGAGAGGTCAGGGCCCTAGAGGGGAGCAGGGGTGCAGAAAATTGATGCAGGCGCCCCCACAGCAGCCTTCTTGCCTCCCTCAGGCATCCGAGGGCTCCTGGCACTTGAGGTACCCCAGTTGGGGCAGTGCCATTCACTTACGGCCCCACTGGCCATGTCACCAGGGCCCCAGGCTGAGTCTACACCGTGCTCACTCACGATTCGGTTCACCAGGAGGGTGAGCATGGGCAGGAAAGCACCAGAAACATCTACACTTACTTCACATATGTTATGTACAGGCAAGACTCCTAAGCTGCTTCACATACAGCATGGATTTGAGCTCTCACAAAATCCCATTTCATAGGGGAGTGTGAGGCACAGAGAGGTTAATTAACTTACCCAAGGTCACACAGTATGTTCTGGCCAGACTGTTTCAAGCTTGCCCCACATAGGGGATTTATTGTAGATGCAGCAGGGCTTCCAGGTCTCCCAGGGCAGGAGGTGCTGGACCAGCAGGCCTCTGGCAGCCAGAAGCTTAGGAGCCAGCAGGACCAAAATTGGCTCCCAGATCCTCTCCCAGGAGCTTCTCGGTCTTCCCAGCCTGGCTCTTCTCTGAGTTTGCTGTTCTGTCTCCTCTTACACCGGCCCCAAGGGCTGTCTTGCTGCCTCTATTTTGCAGTGAAGCTCAGCTTCTCCTGGCCTCTGCGCCCACTGCTCCCAGCCCAGCTGAAGGAGTGACCGATTAGCCCTGTTCCTCTTCCTGAGAACTGGTCACCCTTAGGTCCAGGTGGCTGTGACCTGGACTGGTGGGACACCAGTATGGCTCAGTGGCACGAGCCTGGACTCTGCTGATGGATTGCTTGGGTTTGGATCCCATTTCCTCCCTGTGTGACCTTAGGCAAGTGACTTCACCTTTCTGTGCTCTCAGCTCACTATCAGTAGCAATGGCACATTCCTCCTGTGAAGACCGAATGCGTGTCGCAGCGTGAATGAATACACGCGGAGCTCTGGCACAGAGGAAGCACTCTGCTGATTATTGGTATCGTTATTATTGCTGTTATAGAACACGGTGTGTCCGCTTGGCAGGGGCCACTGGTGGGGCAAGGGGTGATGGACACGTCTGCTGCACCCGGCCAGTCCACTGACTATCGGTGCTAAGACTCACCATCCTGGCCTGCTCACCGTCCTGGGTGAAGGACCCGCCCTGGGGAAAGGGAGAGCTCGGTACAAGTGTGTGTGAGTGTGTGTGTGTGTGTGTGCACACGCAGAGAAATAATTTTGACCCTCTTCCATTGCTGTGGCTGAGCCCTTGAGTGATGGCCCTGCTTTGGCCCTTATGCCCTCATAGGGGTGGCAGAGGGCTTTTCCCTACCTCAGCAGAGCACAGGTGGGTGTGCAAATGGTAGGCTTTTAGGGGGAAAGTAAGGGCTTTGCCTGACAATCAGGCGTCTTCTAGAATTGCGGGAGAGAAGCTGACTCTGGGTAAGGTAGCAAGTGGATGATGGGGAAGGAAGACAGTGTCTGCAAAGCTACAAAGCCTGAACTCCTCCTGTCCTGATTGTTGGAACACCTATTTCCCCAGCTCAGAATCCTACCTAGAAGCCTCTCTGGTCCCCCAGCTGCTGGTGTGTTGGTGGAGATCACAGGCGGGGGAGCTTGAGGGGCTGGTGAGCCAATGGCTCAGGCCTCCAGGCCTGGGGCCCCAGGCAAGATGTGAGAGGGGGAAGAAAGGCTGGGAGGAGGCTGAATGACAATAACAGGGTGCCTACTTTGTGCCAGATACTGTTCATTGAATCCCAACAACAACCCAATGAGGAAATGTGATGGTCATCTGCCCATTTTACAGATGAGGAAATAAATCAAGGCTTTAAGAGGTTAAATAACCCTTTTTCTGTTCATTCTGAACATGCCAAGATTACTTGTACCCCAGACCCTTTGCACTTGTTCTTCCCTGCCTGCAGTGTTCTACTCTCAAATCCGCACAAAGCCACTGAGTGTATTAGCTTCCTAACAAATCACTCCCAAATTTAGTAGCTTACAATAGCTCAATCTCTTGCTGGATAACAAATCACCCCTGAATTTAGTAGCTTACAATAGCTCAATCTCTTGCTGGATAACAAATCACCCCTGAATTTAGTAGCTTACAATAACAAATATTCATTTTCTCGAAGTTTCTATGGGCCAGGAATTCTGGTGCAGCTTCAGGGCCACATTATGACTTCTGTGGGACCCCGACACTCTTGCCTTTGTTGGCCCTTTCCCTTTTAAAAGAATATTAAAAGATTACCTTTTAGGATTGTGTTGGTGTAAAGATAATGAATGTTATATCTTAAAAACTTTTTCTTTGACTAAAGGTTCTTTCTTTCTCCTAAGGTTAAAAGAAAGTAAAACATTTTCATAGGCCCTAAAAGTACTGTGGGCCCGAGGCCCCGTGCCTGTTGGGTCTAGTGGAGGAACTGTCCTGAGTGGCGTAGCCAAGTAGTTTGGCTTAGGGTCTCCCGGTGGCTGCAGTCGGGATGTTGGCATAGACTGCAGCCGTCCAAAGGCTCGACGGAGACTGGAGGGTCCACTTCTAAGGTGTTCACTCACGTGGGTGTTGGCAGGAGGCCTCAGTGGGCCTCTCCATGGGGCTACTTGAGTGTCCCCATGACATGGCGGCTGGCTTCCGCTAGAGCGAGAGGTGGAGTGGGAGGATGCTGCAGTCTTGGGAGTCATACGTGGTCAACGCGTCGTTACTTCTGCCACGTTCTTCTTGTTAGAAGCGAGTCACTGAATACAGCCTGCACTTAAGGGGCTATGTATGGGCAGGGAAATTAGACTCCTCTTTTTGAAGGCAGTGGACATCTTTTAAAACCATCACGCCTGGCTTCAGAGAGTCCTTCCCTGGTCACCCTATTTCACCCCCTGCTGCCACCTTCCCAGTCCCCTCTAACGCATCACTCGGTTGTTTATCACTATCTGGAATTACCTTTATTGATTGCCTGTCTGCCCAACTGGACAGGAAGCCCCATGAGACAGGACTTGTCTGTCCATTCCCTGCTACTGCTCCCAGGGAGCAGCATAGAGCCCAGTGCCCACGAGGCTCTCGTTGAGTGTTTGGGGCGTGAGTGAATGAAGGCGGTGGTGGTGGGAGAGCCAGCGGTCACTCCAGGCAGGTGGTGGAGGGGCATGTGTAGACAGGCTGGGCTGTAGTGGGGTTGGTTGCCTGGCATGGTCCCTAAGTGCCAAGGGGTTTGGGAGGAAAGGTGGGCTTGGGAAGGAGGTCCGGTAGGGAAGAGGAGGGGAGAGTGGTATGGGAATGAGAGGCCTGGAGAGGCTGGCTGAGCAGAGGACATGGGATTACTCTGTGAGCAGGGACCCCAGATCACAGGGTCCAGTGGGGGAGCCAGACGTAGGAACAGGTATATTGCGAAGTATTATAACAGGAGTGTGTTCAAGCCCCATTAGGCTGGATCCTGATGTCCCCACTGACTGAGGCCTTTGCTTTTGGCCCATCCCTGACTGGACCTTGCTCACTTGCTGGGGTGTTGGGTAGGGGGTTCCCGAGTCCTGGGGAGACACTCTCACTTGGCCGCTGGGCTGCCTCAGGCTGGCTCACCTGCCTGTGCTGCTCCCTGAAGCCTCTGGGGGGCAGCAGAGGCCCAGGCTTGGGGGTAGCGCCTGGCTCCTGCAGCCTCCGCCATCAGAGCTGCTCTCTGCCTGCCGCTTGGGGTCCCGCTGGGGTGGGAGATGCTGGCTGGGGTGGAGGCTCAAAGTTTGGGGTGTTCCAGCCTATGCTCCTGCTTCTGAATTCTTCCTTCCACTCTTCCCCCAACCTTTTCCTGGTGTCCTTTCCTTCCCTGCAAACCTTCCTGGGAGATGAGAGCAGAGGGGGAGTTGGGGGGGGGCCCAGAACGTGTCAACTTTTAGGAAGGAGCTGGACTTCACCCTAAGGGCAGTGGAAAGTCCACTGAAATGCTTGAAGCAGGGAAGCCACAGGATCAGATTTGTTTTCAGAGAGGTCCCTCTGGCTGCAGGAGGAAGGATGACTGAAGCAGCAAGTCCAGCGGGGAGCAGCTGCCATGGCCCAGGTGGGAGACAGGTCTGAGAAGAGCCAGCCAAGCATCTGGACAGTTGGCAGATATCAGAGAGGCCTGCAGGGGGACACGGGGCAGAGCTGGATGGAGCATGGGGGCGCAGGCTGAACCCTAGCATGAGTATGCCACTGCCGTGGTGGCAGAGGGCTCAGGACACAGGGCCCAGCCTGGACGAGCCAGGTCTGAGGCCAGGATTCCATTCTTGGGGTGACAGCAGCAGGAGGTGGCAGCCCACAGTCCTAGGTGGACTGGCTGTGAGTCAGGAACAGGGGCCAGGGACCCACAACTGAGCACCGGTGCGGTGCTGGCCTTGGCACCAGTGGAACCTCTGAGCAGACCTGAGCTCCGAAGGGCAGTGGGACCTCCAGTCCCTGCAGGCAGTTCCCTCATGCCCATGTGCTCCAGCGGTGCTGTCATCAGACAGCAGGGGCCATAGAGGGAAGCCTGAGGATTGGTTTGGGCTTGGCCCCGCTCTAGAGGTGACAGCACGTCTACACTTTCCCACTTGGGGCTGAATTCATGGGCCTCACCAGTGATCGTATCTGCTGCCCGCCAGCCCTCGCCTCTCCTGGCGCCAGGTCCTCCTCTCGGCTGGCGTTGAGCTGGAAGCTGTCTGTGTGATCACAGGTGGCCGTGTGCCCAGTCACTGCAGTCGGGCTGGGTCTAGCAGAGCGGGCTGCTCCTGCTTCCGGCCTCCAAGCCATTGTTGCAGGTGGTGACGGATTCATCTCCGAGCCTCCAGGAAGCTTTTGGTTTGTGCACCTTTCTGCCTTCCCATGGGCTGTTTTCTGTGTCTGAAGCATTCTCTCACTGCTCACTTTTACCTGGCCAACTCTGTCATCTTTATGTCTCAGTTTAAATGTCACTTCCTTGGAAACAGTTTTAATGCCACCATTATTCTTGTTCAGAGCACCCTTTGCTTTTCCTGCGGTGCATTTATTATAACTTATCACACTCTTATTGTGCATGCTGTGTGTGTGCGTGTGTGTTTATTTTAACATCTCGACCCAGCGAGTAGACTGGAAGCTCCCTGAAGCGGCGATTATGCCTATTTTACTCATCATAGTAGTCCCAGGCTCTCGCTCAGGCCTGGGGCACTGTAGGCTCTCTAAGAATAGTTGTCGAAGGATTGAATGAAAGAAAGAAAAGGATGGATGCCTTATGGTGCCCCTGGGGACACCCTCTGTGCTGGGAATTCATAAAGCCACCGAGTAAGCCTGGCATCTCTCTGGATCATCAGTTTTACTTGATGATGAGGAATCAGAAGCATCATATTTACTTATTAATTGCATATTTTACATTACAAAAGCAATACATGTTCCTTGTCAGAATTCAATCAATAGGCATTATTTTTATATTGAAACAAACCCTGACACATTGTGGAACAGAATGCAAAGTTCACTCGGCTTTTAAAGAGAAAATATGAGGCTTCAAAGACATTTTGAGCTTAAGAAGAGACAGACTGGCCCGCAGCGCAGGCTCCCGCAGGGATGAGGTCACTCCTGTGGGTTAGGGCACCTCTGCGGGAGAGGCCGAGAAACTGTCGTTAGGCCATCGCACTGATGTCGGTATGGTGGCTGCGAAGCGTGGGCGCTGGCTGGACTTGGAGAAAAAGCAAATGCTGGCTTTGCACAACGAGAAGTCTGCAGGCCAGTCTCCAGGGCCAGAGGCCTGGAGGAGAAGAGTGTTTCCACGGAGGAGCGGGGATGCAGGGAGGCATTCCAGGGTCTATCAGGAAGGAAACTCCCCTAGTGAGGAAATATCGGTCTTTTTTGGAGAAGGGGAGAGTTCACTTCCTGGGACAGATTAGCCACTTTAGAGGAGCAGAACTGCCTGCCCAGAGCTGGGGGGTTCAGGGCTGTGGAGAACTGGGGGGAAGTGTGGGTGGGGAGAGCCACTGGATTGGCTGGGGGGCAACCCATGGCCATTCAGGGAGACTGGAAGTGAGTGGACCATGGAGAATGACAGTATTATGTGCAAAATGCACAGCATGCAATAGAATAAAGGACATAGACCTGGAGCCTAACAGATCCAGGTTCAAATCCCGGCTCTGCCATTTTTAGTTGTGTGACTTTGGTCAAGTCCTTTTCCTCTCTGAGCCTCAGTTTCTCTATCTGCAAAAGGGGTATCCTGAGCACCATCTTTAAAGGGGTTGCAAGGGTTACCTTAGGATTTGTTCTCTTTAGAATCACCTGGGAAGTGTTTAAAAAATACTGATGCCTGGGCTTTAGCCCAAGCCAACTGAGTAGGAATCTCTGTGAGGGCATCTCCAGCACCTAGGACTTTTGCAAAACACCCCAGGTGATTCTGTGAGCAGGGAGAATCCTGTGATAGGTCATCTGAGCCATAGCCTTACTGTCTCCAGCTGAGGAAGCAATTTGAGTTTCCCAATTAATCCACAGCAGCTGTCCCCAGGCTTTGTGGTCAGTCAACAAGCTTTCGTGTATCTCATTGGGGCTGCCCTCCTCTGCTTGGCTGCTCTGCTGTTTGTCTGGGTCCCAGCTGTGGGGACCCGGGGATACAGCTGCTTTCTGTGCAGTGGCCTTGGGGGTGACAGACAGACATGGACCTACAGGGAGGATGACCCAGGCACAGACACCAGGGACAAACAAGCCAGACCCAGAGCCAGGGACACCCTCCCCCACTGACAAATCCAGAAAGAGAGATCGACTTAGTGCTTGAACCTGAGCTGCAGCAGAGGCCCCTGGTGGGGAGGATGCTCGTTGAAATACAGAGTGCCAGGCTCCCAACCCCAGAGCTCCCGATCCAGTAGGTCTGGGGTGGGGCCCGGAATGTGCCTTTCTAACAAATTCCCGGGTGGTGCTACTGGCCCCGAGGACTACACTTTGAGAACCACTGACTTAGCGAGAAGTCAGATGGGAAGGCAGGCAGACAGACAGAATCTGAGACAGAGAAACCCAGTGTCACACCACTTCCATACACACAAACTCAGAGCCAGAGAGACAGAGAGAGAAACGGACCCGGAGAATTGACAGTCATGCAAACTCACGGGCGCGCTCTGAGACAGAGCTACTGCGGAGCTGAGAGACCCGGGCACACACAAATGGAGCTGGGCAGAGACAGGGACCCCAATACAGATCCCAGGAGGAGGCCACTAAGGGACAGAGATAATGACACTATCCTGACCCTTCACCCCAAGTCAGAGAATAACCAGCACCTCAGGAAAGAGAGATAGGCTGACCTGAAGCTAGGCTGATGGAGTGGGGGACAGAGAGGCAGGTGGACATTCAGGGTGTGTGAGCTGGCACCAACTCGCACCATTGATTTTCAGGACATTTGCCTGCCAATTGCACAGTTCGATGGTTTGAAATCGGCCCTGATGGGGGTATTCACCCCATCTCGGACCCCTGGGGAGCCCAATGTGGTGGCGGCTTTATAAGCAAGGGCTCCTCTTTTCTGGCATAGGTTTGGCTGGGATGGGACTTTGCTCTTCTGCTCAAAGATCAGGTCTTATCACCTCCTCCAGGAAGCCTTCCACCCATGCGACTCTTGTCTCCCAGGAGTTTTGGTGCTTCAGCTTCTTGGGCTTTCTGTGAATTTTTCAGGGCTCATTGTTTCTGGTGTGACTCTGGGTTAAATGTGACCCCCTTTCTGGCCCTCGGTGTCTCCGTGTGTAAAATGTGGGTGGCGGTTGGCTGATTGATCCTTGGGGCCTCTTCCATTCAAAATAATTGATTTTACTCCCTCTCTCCTACCCTTTTATGGATCACATTTATCTGTTCTTGAAACTTTCTGAGCAAGACCCCTCAATATACATTTGTTTATTTATATAAAATATACACATTGTGAGACATACATAAAATATAAGTTAAAAAGGGTGAGATAGAAATACAAATATAAGTCATTATATATATATATACATATATATATATATAAATTTTTTCTTTTTTTCCCCCCGAGGAGACCTCTGCCCCAGCTTGGAAGCTCGTTGAAGCCTTCTTAGTCTTCTGTATCCCAAGCAGGACTCACTTGGCCTGGGGTAGCTGTTCTCTGATTACCCGATAATAACAATCATAGAACATTTACGCAGCACTCTCACTGAGATGGGCACCGTGCTAAGTGCTTCCTACGAATTAAATCTTTTAAGCCCCTCTGAAGCGGGTACCGTCATTATCTCTACTTCCCAGGTGGGGAGACTGAGGCAGAGACATGGTAAAACGTGCCCTTTATCATACAACCAGCAAATGGTGTGGCTGCAATTGGAGCCCTGGTCTGGCCACCAAGCTCTCGCCACCTCTTAGAGGGCAACTGCCTCTGAGGCCGGGCCCCAGAACCCGCGTGCTCCCGGCAGGCGCGGCCGCGCCATCTGTTTTCGTTAGAGCCGCTGCTAAATATCCTCTGAGAACTCCCGGGTCCTGTGCCAGGAGCCGTACCCGCACCGTCTCATTCTCTCCTTCCCCAGATGCTGCCAGGTCGGTGTTACCGTCCTTAACGAGCCTGAACCTGGGGGCAGTGCCCTCCCCCGGGACCTGGCTGGGCCACCCTCTCGCCACCCTGGCTGAGCAGGAGGGTGAGATTTACCCGTAAACACATTAGGAGATGCATCAAGTTGCCCTAGAAACTAGACTCTAGTTAAGTGCCTGAAAAGTAATTACAAACTCCAGAATATCTTTCAGCCGAGCAGGTGGCTGGAAAATTAGAAATCTATTTCTGAGACACCTTCTGCTTTCCAGAAAGGCTGAGGTTACATTTCAGGCACAGTGAGCGCCGGTGGCCTCTGCAGAACGTGTGTGTGTGTGTGTGTGTGTGTGTGTGTGGACGGGGTGCAGTACTGAGGGGCCAAGGGGAGGGGAGACGCCAGTCTGGGGGTGTAGCTGTCGCGGCCGCCCTTCCCTGGCGCTCCGTGCAGCGCGGAGGCGGCAAGCGCCTCCTCTCCGGTGTCACCCCTCGAGAGCTGGGTTGCTAGGACACCGGAGCCGAGGAGATGCCGGTTGATTTGCCAAACAATTTTTCTTCCAATTAGGAATAATTAGACAAAGGGAGAAAGTGCGCACTTTGATGGTGTCAAAGATTGGCTTGGAGCTTGGGAACCCCAAGGAGTCGTTAGGGCTTCATGGCTGAAGACGGCTGAGAGTGTTGGCCCCCCGCCCCCGGAAGGAGCCTCTCTCTGGACCCACAGCACCCAGCTGGAGGGAGGAGGAGGAGATCTCACGTTATTAAGTGTCTGCCACATGCCAGGCATCGTGTCTACTGCTTTACGTGCACGGCCTCTTTCACGCTCACGGCAGCAGGGAAGAGGGACTAGATGATGTCCCACTACGTCCCTGCATTGCCTGCGGCCGCGCTGGGCGCCTCGCAGGCCCCAAACTTCTTAGGGTTCTTGCACATGCTATTCTGTCCTCCCAGGATACGCTTGCTCCTCCTGTCTGTGTGGCTCGCTCCTTCTCACTCTTCAGGGGACCACTCTTATTATCCAGAATAGGTCCCCACCCCTTCTCTTCCCCTTGGCCCCTTGCTACTTTCCTGCGTGGCACTTGTTACGGGCTTGCAATTATTTTATTTGTCTAGTCACTTGTTTTTTCGTCTGTCCTCCTAGCTAGGATGTCAGATTCGTGAGGAGAGGGGACAGTGTGTGTCTCATTCGTGGCGCACTTCTAGCGCATGAAAGGCTTTCCATAAATACTCGTGGAATGAGTGAAAGAGGATCTCTGTTTTGTCAAAAGGAAGCCGAGGCTCCGCGAATTCTTAGTTCTTCCCTAAGGTCTGCGGCTGAGTCAGTCGAGCCAGGCCGCAGCCCCGTAGTGATCTTACCCCCAAGCTCTTCTCTCCCCCTGGCATCGTGCTGTCTCTGGCTAGTGGCGGCCTTCGTCCAAGCCCCACTCTCCAAAGAGGTCTGCATAGGAGGGACAGCCTCAGGGTCTCCTGCCACCCTTAGACACGGAGATTCCCAATGATGATGATGTGGCAGTGTGAGGTAGTGGTCCCTGGAGTTGATCTGCCTAGGTTCAAATTCCAGATCTGCCAGTTACTAGCTCTGTGACCCTGGCTGAACCTCGGTGTTCCCATCTGTAATGTGGGGATGACAGCAGAGCTTATTTCTCAAGAGTTTAGTGAGGGTATAATGAAACAACATCTGTAGAATGTTTAGAACAGTGCCTGGCACACAGGAAGTGTCTCCTACAACGTAAGTTATAGAAAAAGCTGGGGTAACAAACTGCTCTGATCCTCCCCTCTTGTGTCCGTGACACACAAGGGACCAGACCATGCAGCCCTTTGAGTGCCTGGTATAAATTACTCATCCTGGCATGTGAGGTCCCAAAGTCTTAAGAGTTCCACTATTGGAAAGCTGAGAGAAGCTAGTGGGTGTGAAAGAGCCTAGTACAGTGTTTGGCACATAGTAGGTGTTCAGTAAAATGGTAGTTGAGCCACTCCTGAGACAGCCGGGCTGAATGTTCAACCGACTATTGAAACGCTCCATCTGGGGTTGCCATTTGAGGCCCCTCAACTGCAATAATAAAAATAGCTGTTGAGTGGATTATGTGTCAGGCACTAAATTATTTATGTATCAATATCATTTTGCCTTTGGCTATAAGCTCCATGGGGATAGAGTCATTTGTTGTCTTTTTCAAGTACACAGTTGGCATTCAATATACAGTTGAATGAATTAATGACCTTGCTTAATCTTCCCAATAACTTTATAATAAAAATAGATATTATTGTCCCCACTGCATGAAAACTAAGGTTAAGAAAGGATAAGTTACCTGCTCAAGGCCACAAGTTAGCCATGGCAGACTCAACGTCAAGGCCCATGCTTTTAACTGCTCCCCAAACTCTTCTGGTCTAAAATTGAGCCATCGTCCTCTCCTGCCCCCTCTTCCTTCCATCACTGCTCAAAAAATGAAAAGCCGAACAACAAAAACCAAACCCTTTGCCTCTGTGATGTTTCCTGTCTCAATGAATGGTCCCATGGCAGTAACCTACTTTCACTCTCTCCCCTCTCAACTCAACACTAAGAGAGAGATTTTAAAAAATTCTATCAGATTATATCACTCCCTTGCTCCAGTGGTTTCCCATGACCTTAGAATCATATCTCAGCTCATTAGCATGGTCTACGGGCCCTATGCGACCTGGTAGCTGCCCTCCTCTCCGACCTCGTCATATTCCATTCCCCTCTTTGCTCACTTGTTCACTCTTCTCCAGCCACACTTCTGTCCTCAAGCCCACCAAGGTCATTTCCGCCTGAGGGCTTTTGCAACTGCAATGCCTTTGGCGTATAGGGTGGATTAAAGATGACCACACCTTATTTGTCCTTTCTCCCACAGAGAGATGAAGTCTATTTCTCTGTCGCCTTGAATCTGGGCTGGCCTGTGATTCCTTTCACCAATAAAATGTCATAGAAGTGATGATGTGCCAGTTTTGGACTGGCAGATTCTGCTTTCTTCCTTTTGCAATTCCATTACCATACTGTGAGGAAGCCCAAGCAGCCATGTGGAGGTCCGTGCAGAGGTTAATTGACACACCCAGCTGACGGCCCCAGATGAACCCCCAGCTGACATCTAGACCACCTGGCCGGACCATGTGAGTGAGTCCTATTGGAATACAACTGACTCTCGAACAATGCAGGGGATAGGGGTGCCAACACCCCCCGTGCATTTGAAAATCCATGTATAACTTTTGACTTCCCCAAAACTTAGCTACTGATAACCTACTGATGACTGGAAGTCTTACTGGCAAACATAAACAGTGGATTAACATATATTTTGTATGTTATATGTATTATATATTGTATTGTTGCAATAAAGTAAGCTAGAGAAAAGAAAAAGTTATTAAGAAAATCATAAGGAAGAGAAAATAAGTTTACTACTCATTAAGTGGAAGTGGATCCTTATAAAGGTCTTCATCCTCGTCGTCTTCACGTTGAGTAGGCTGAGGAGGAGAAGGGGTTGGTCTTGCTGTCTCACGGGTGGCAGAGGCAGAAAAAGTTCCCATGTAAGTGGCCTGTGAAGGTCAAATCTGTGTTGTTCAAGGGTCAACTATATGTCCTCTAGTCCCAGCTGAGCCGTTCCAACCGATACCACAGGAAGCAGAGATGAGCTGTTCCTACTGAGCTCTGCCAAACTGCAAAATCAGGAACAAAGAAATGGTTGTTTGAGCCATTAAGTTTCGGGATGGTTTGTTATGCAGCAGAGGTCGAATCACACAGTCTGAAATGCTGTTCTCCCCGATCTTTGCTTGGCGAGCTCTTCAGCATTCTGGCCACCTCCTCGGAGAGGTTTTCCCTGACCACCCAATCTGAGGTAGCCCCTCCCTGCAACTAGCAATTTGCTATTATGTCACCGTCTCTTATTTTCTTTGTGTACTTATAACTGTTTGAAATTATCCTGTTTAACTCATTTATTATCTGCCTCTTCCCACTAGAATGAAGCTGCCAGAGAGAGGGCTTTGCCAGTTCACTTCTGTTTCCCCTGTGCCCAGAGCCATGCCCAGCACACAGTAGGCCTTCAAAAAATACTTGTCAAATTAATCATCCTCATGTCTGTTACGGATCCTGTATTAGCTTCCTATTGTTATTGCAACAGATTACTGCAAATTCCAGGAATTAAAACATGGACATCTTTTGGGGAGCTGTTATACTGCCTATTACTGCAGGCCTGACTGTCCTTTTCAATGGTTTATTCTCTTTTCCTCTAATTCCTTCCTCCTCCCCCACCCCACTGTCCACAGCCCTTGCCCCAGGCTTCACAACACCAAGGTCTGCGTCAATAGACAGGCCCTGGGTTCTCTTTCCAAACAGCTCTTGATCATGAAATCTGGGAATGATAAAGGGATTCTAAGACTTATTTTTTTTATTTCAGCATATCATGGGGGTACAAATGTTTAGGTTACATATATTGCCTTTGCCCCACCGAGTCAGAGCTTCAAGCACATCCATCCCCCAGACAACACCCATTAGGTGTGAATATACCCATCCCTTCCTCCCCCCTCACCTGCCCAACACCTGATGAATGTTACTACTATATGTGCACATAAGTGTTGATCAGTTAATACCAATTTGATGGTGAGTACATGTGGTGCTTGTTTTTCCATTCTTGGGATACTTTACTTAGTAGAACGGGTTCCAGCTCCATCCAGGATAATACAAGAGGTGCTATATCACCATTGCTTTTTGTGGCCCAGTAGAACTCCATGGTATACATATATCACATTTTATTAATCCATTCATGTATTGATGGGCACTTGGGTTGTTTCCACATCTTTGCAATTGTGAATTGTGCTGCTATAAACATTCTAGTGCAGATGTCTTTTT
>NW_012142523.1:3627252-3704336 GCF_000956105.1 Propithecus coquereli | reverse complement strand
CTATTGTTGGCGTATAGGAATGCTACTGATTTGTGTACATTGATTTTGTAACCTGAGACTTTGCTGATTTTGTTTATCAATTCCAGTAGGGTCGGTAGAATCTTTGGGGTTTTCTAAATATAAGATCATATTGTCAGTAAAGAGCAATGGGTTTGACATCTTCTGCCCCCATTTGGATGCCCTTGATTTCCTTCTCTTGTCTGATTGCTCTGGCTAGGACTTCTAGCACTTTGTTGAATAGAAGCAGTGATAAAGAGCAAGCTTGCCTAGTTCCAGTTCTAAGTGGGAATGCTTTCAATTTTTCCCTGTTTAGTATAATGTTGGCTGTGGGTTTCTCATATGTAGCTTTTATCATTTTTAGCTAAGTCCCATCTATGCCTATTTTATTAAGTGTTCTTATCATAAAAGGGTGGTAAATTTTGTCAAATGCTTTTTCTATGTCTATTGAGAGGATGATATGGTCTTTGTTTTTGCTTCTATTTATGTGGTGAATTACATTTATAGATTTGCATATGTTGAACCATCCCTGCATCTCTGGGATGAAACCCACTTGGTCATGATGGATTATTTTTTTGATAACCACCCGAATTTGGCTTGCTAGAATTTTGTTGAGAAATTTTGCATTTATATTCATAAGGGATATTGGCCTGTAGTTTTCTTTTTTTGTTATGTTCTTTCCTGGTTTTGGTATCAGGGTAATGTTGGCTTCATAAAATGTGTTGGGGAGGATTCCTTCCTTCTTGTGGAATAATTTCTTCAGGATAGGCACCAGTTCTTTTTTGTAGGTCTGGTAAAATTTGGGTATGAAACCATCTGGTTTGGGACTTTTCTTTTTAGGAAGGTTTTTTATTGCTGCTTAAATTTCGGTACTTGATATTGCTCTGTTCAGGAATTCTATTTCTTCCTGATTGAGGCTAGGGAGGCTGTGTGTTTCTAAGAATTTGTCCATTTCCTTCATATTTTCAAGTTTATGTGCACAGAGGTTTTATAGTATTCACAGATGAAATTTTGTATTTCCATGGCATCAGTTGTAATTTCTTCTTTTTTATTCCTGATTGAGCTTATTAGAGTGCTTTCTTTTCTGCTTCTCTTTAATCTAGGAAGAGGTGTGTCAATTTTGCTTATTTTTTCAAAGAACCAGCTTTTTGTTTTATTAGTCTTCTATATAGTTTTTTTGTTATAGATTTCATTTAGTTTTGCTCTGATCTTTGTTATTTCTTTTCTTCTGCTGGGTTTGAGGTTGGTTTGCTCATCCTTTTCCAGTTCATTGAGATCATTCATTAGATTGTTGATTTGTGATCTTTCTGTCTTTTGGATGTAGGCATTTATGCATATAAATTTTCCCCTCAGGACTGCTTTAGCTGTGTCCCACAGATTTTGATAACTTGTGTCTCCTTTATCATTTAGTTCAAAGAATCTTTTGATTTCCATCTTAATTTCTTCCTTAATGTAATAATCATTCAGAAGAAGGTTGGTTAGTTTCCATGACTTTGTGTAGAGATGAGAGTTTCTGTTGGAGTTGATTTCTAATTTTATTCCACTGTGGTCTGAGAAGATGCATGATGTAAGTTCTATTTTTTAAAAATTTGTTGAGACATGCTTTGTGGCCTAAAATATGGTCAATCTTAGAGAATGTCCTATGAGCTGATGAGAAAAACATATATTTAGTGATTTTCAGGTAGAATGTTCTGTAAATGTCAGTCAAGCCCATTTGTTCTAGAGTTCTCTTTAAGTCCATTGTTTCTTTGTTTATTTTCTGTTTGGAGGATTTGTCCTGTTCTCTCAGAGGGGTGTTGAAGTCCCTGGCTATTATGGTGGTGCTGTTTACAATTTTGTTTAGATCAAGTAGAATTTGCTTTATGAATCTGGGTGCACCTGAGTTAGGTGTACAAATATTTAGAATTGCTATGTCTTCTTGTTGAACTGTAACCTTCACCATTATATAGTGACCATCTTTGTCTTTCATTATTTTTTTTTGCTTTGAAGATTAAGTTATCTGAAATCAGAACTGCTATGCCAGCTTTCTTTTGGCTTCCATTTGCATGGAATATTGTTTTCTATCCCTTCACCTTGAGTCTGAATGCATCCTTGTGGGTTAGATGTGTTTTCTGCAGACAGCAGATACTTGGCTTGTGTATATTTATCGATTCGGCTGGCATATGTCTCTTTAGTGGATAGTTCAAGCCATTCACATTTATTGAAAGAATTGATAAGTGGGGCAGATTTCTGTTCATCCTGTTGAGTTGAACTTTGTTGCTTTGTTTTCTCTCTTGAGCCATTGTTGTATATGGCCTTTGACTTTTAGCTTTTGGATGATTTTACACTGGTGAGTGTTTGTTGTGCTGATCCATGAATAACATTGTTCTGAGTACTTCCTTGAGGGTAGGTCTTATCTTGATGAATTCCCTCAGTCTTTGCTTGTCTGAGAAGGTCTTTATTTCTCCTTCATATAAGAGATTGAGTTTTGCAGGGTACAAGATTCTAGGCTGGGCATGATTCTGTTTGAGAAGAGTGAGAATGGGGCCCCAGTCTCTTCTGGCTTGTAAGTTCTCAGTTGACAAATATGCAGTTAGTCTGATGGGTTTTCCTTTGTTGGTTGCCTGCTTCTTTTGCTTACAGCTCATAGGAGGGCCTGTTTCATGTTTATTTTGGCCAATCTGATGACCGTGTGTCGTGGTGTCTTCCTGTTTGCAACAAATCTCATAGGAGTCCTTTGAGCTTCTTGTACCTAGATATCTAGATTTTTAGCAAGGCCAAGGAAATTTTCCTCCATTATATCCTCAAATAGTTTGTCCAACCCCTGTGTATTTTTTCTTCACCTTCAGGGATGTCTATAATTCTCATGTTAGGCCTCTTCACATAATGCCACATTTCTTGTAGGCTTTGCTTTTTTCTCTTATTTCTCTGCTCTATCTCTGCAACTGACTTATTTAATTGAAGGGTGTTGTCTTCAATCTCTGAGATTCTTTCTTGTGTTTGATTTACCCTGTTCTTGAGGCTTTCCACTGTGTTTTGTAATTCCTTGAATAAATTCTTCATTTCCAGAAGTTCTATTTGATTTTTTTTTAATATTTCAATTTCTTTAGTGAATTTTTCTTCCAAGTCCTGGATTTTTTTTGGTGTGATTTCTTTGCGTTGGGTATCCATTTTCTCTTGCACATCATTGAGTTTTCTTACAATCCATGTTCAATATTCTTCTGTCATTTTAGTGTTCTGATTTTGGTTGGTATCCATTGCTAGAGAGCTGGTGTTCCCCTTTGGGGGAGTGTCTTCAGTTTGATTCTTCATATTTCCAGAGTTCTTTCACTGATTCCTTCCCATCTGGAGCAGCTATTGCTTCTTACCTTTAGATTTCCATTTAGATCATGACACGCCCAGTTTAGTCTCTGAGCCAGCAGATGGTGTTTGTGGGTGAGATTCGACCACCCCCTGTATGATTAGTCAGTAAAAGCAGTAAAAGGGTGTGCAAATTGACCTCCCTGTCAGTAGGTGGTGCTTGCTGAGAGGAGCAAGCTACATTGTTGTTTTTGGGTCCTGTAACCATCTCTCCTTCCTCTGGAGAGGCACTCTAGTGCCTCAGGTGGTGGATG
The DNA here is from genome assembly GCF_000956105.1 of Propithecus coquereli. Classification (NCBI taxonomy): domain Eukaryota; kingdom Metazoa; phylum Chordata; class Mammalia; order Primates; family Indriidae; genus Propithecus; species Propithecus coquereli. The sequence goes on along the minus strand of NW_012142523.1, from coordinate 3,700,746 downwards.
GGGCCCTGGTACTTCCAGTTGTTTCCTTATTCTCCACCTGAGCGGGGTCAGGTGGGGGAGTTAGGCTGGGCAGAGTTGGATTGGGTGAACTTTCCCTCAAGCTCCACAATTACTGTTAGCGGGGGTCAAAGGTCTGTTCTGTGCTTCTGGGAAAAGCTGCCTTGGAGGGTCTGAAATGGCCCCAATGCAGCCAAAAAGTCTGCATGTGGAGGTGGGGCTGTCTGAGACATGCAGTCTGGAGCAGGCCTTGCTCCTTTCTATCCTTCTCTATTCTGAGGTTTCCTCTGGGCCTCTGACGGCAGGCAGGACCTCAAGCCAGTGGATCTCCCCTGACTGTGATGTGAGCCGGGAGATTTCCTTCCCAGGATTACTGCCTGAGCTGGAAGCGCAGACCTCCTGTGGGAGGAGGGTTGCCCCTCAAGCACACTGCAACTAGGACCCACTCTAATCTGCCCCTGAAGACATACACACACCTCAATAGACTAGTTCACAAATATCCCTTCTATGCCCCCAGGCAATGCAATCAAGACCTGGGTGTATGGAATCTGGCCTGGAGGCCTGTCCCCCTGGGCCCCAGAGATCAATCCCTGACCTTGCCAGGGAGAAGAGTGCTGGTCTCAAGTTACCCACGGGGTGCCCAAGCTGGATCAATGTCTCTCTGCCTTGGGGTTTGCCTTGCTCTCCTGGAGTCACCAGGCAAGCAGCAGTTCGGAGGGCTGGAGAGTAGGGAGCTCACAGTCCAAGTACCCCTCAGTCTGCTGCAGGGCCCCAAAAGGAAAGTTCCCATTCCCTGCAGATGCCTCTGGTGGTGACTAAATTGTCTCTCGGTAGCCATGGGTAGGGAAGGGGAAGGGGAGAATGAAGTAATATGGCACCTGCCAATCTGCTCGGATCTGCGGGCCAGGAGGTGCCCCGAGGGAGCTGGGAGCCTGGTGCCCTGTCCATAAGAGGCTCATGACTCACTGGAGGTGGCCGTCTCTGGGCTGGTGTTGGCAGGTCTTGCCAGGAGCTTAGGAGCCCACCAGCAGTCCGAGATACAAGGGAGGGGAAATTTAACCTCTCCACCTACCCTTGTCACTGGTCTCCAAGCCTCTTGGGGTTTAGACCCTGCTGATGCCTTTCTCCTTCCAGTTCTGCTCCACGACTTCTTCCCATAGAGTCTCCTGTAGTTTCAGGCACCCTTCCTTCTGACCTTCATCGATCTATGTTTGTCTGCCTGTTTGTTTTTTTCACTTTCATCTAAAATCTATCTTTCTTGCAGAGACACTCTGGCTGGCGGTTTTTCTCGTCTACCATCTTGCCTTGATCCTCCAAGACTTTTTAAAATTTAATATTCTGGTGTTCTGGTACACGACATTGTTTTTAAGTTCTGAAATGCAGGAAATTTTTGTTAGGGTACTAGTGTTATTTCAGTCTTTAAAAATATCTGAATTGTGGATGTCTGAAGCCTACCCAGAGAGCTATACGCTGCGTCAAGATTTCCAAGTGAACAAAGGTGCATATGTTTGGAAAGCATTCTGAGCACCTCCTCGCCCTCTGTGAGACCCTTCCAAGGTCTCTTGTTGAGGTTTTAATTCCCACACCCTAGGTGATAATCAGGATGCAGATGCAGGGCTGAGCCTCTGTCCCCTGTTTCAGGCACTTGTCTTTTCTTCAGAGCCATTCTGTGTCTCCAGTGGAATCTGTCTAGTATCCGGGGGTGGGGAGGACTTTAAAGAAAGTGGGAAGGAGGTTTGGTAGGGGGAGTTAGGGGAGAAGAGGTGGGGCAAGGTGCAGGGAGCTTTCCCGGACCCAATTCTCAGCCCTTCTCCACGCTCTTCACCGCGTTCTTTAACCAACCCTCATATGGAACCTAACACGTGCCAGGCACCTTTCTAAGCACTTTGTAAATATTAACTAATTTAACTCTTCAAAACAACCCATTGAAGTAGGTGCTATCATTATCCCCGCTTCACAGACAAGAGCACAGAGAGGATAAGCAACTTGTTCAAGATCACACAGCTAGTGAGGAGCAGAGCCGGGACTGGACCCGGGCAGTCTGGTGTCAGATCCCACGAGTTTACCACTGCGTGATGCTGGACTTGCCTGATGGCTAAATTCCCTCTGATCCCTGCCTCCTTTGGCCTCCTGAGCCAGCCCCTTCCTCACGGGCCTTGCTCCCTCTTTCTGATAATTAGTTTTGTCCAGGACCTTCCCTCCACCCAACATCCCACCTGAAGAGACTCAAGCCAGAAGGACGAAGGAAGCTCAGTCGTGAACCCTGGCCCATCCCAGGTGAAGCAGCATTTGAAGACCGTGTGTGGGTTCGGTGGTGACCACAGCTTGCCGTTAACAGAATATTAGTATTTTAATACCATGTAAACTAATTACTGAAATACAACCACTGATTGTTTTGCTCCAGAGGTGTAGCCGCTGGGTCAGAATCAGAGCCCAGTTAATCATCAGGCCATCCAGGCAGTGACCTGGAGCGCCCATCTATAGGGAATTTCAGACATCTTTGAAATAAATTGGGAACAAACTGAGGTTTCCACGCAAGACCCTGTATATAGCATATAGAATGTCAATGAGTCTTACTTCTGCTAAGGTAGGCAACACCCTCAAAGGGAACACTGTGCAGCATCTTGGACACAGGTTATTTTTTACTCTGAATAGCAGTTCTATGAAGCATGCACTATGATGCATGTTTGATGGATGAGGAGATTGAGGCTCAGAGAGGCCGAGTGATCTGCCCAATGTCACAGCTGGTAAGAGGCAGAGCTGGGGTGTGAACCTGGCATTGCCTGTGTCTAGGGCTTGTGCTTTTAATGGAGTTCCTCTGCTGCCTCCGAAGAGATGGAAGGTGGGGGAGGCTATGGGCCCAACGCTTCCCCCTCCCCCCCATCTCATGGCCAATGTGGAGTAAAAGCCACTGCAGGGAGCTCAGGTCTGTGGCCGATAAGGACCTGTGAGTCAGAGAGGTTCAAGCACGGTCAAAGAGAAGGGAGGGAAGATGAGAGGGCGTCAAGAAAGAGGTGGCATTTGAATGGGGCCTTTGATATATGGTTCATTCAGTTACTATTTTCTGAGTCCCTGCTGTGTGCCACACACCATGCTGGGCACAGAACACACATTGGTGAGTAGAAGAGACATTTCTCTGCCCTCTCTGAGCTGCAGTCTGGAGCAGCACCATCCAAGGGAACTTTCTGGGCTGATGGAGATACACTGTCCAATAGGTAGTCACTGGCCACATGTGGTTATTGATCACTTGAAATGTGGCTAGTGAGACTGAGGAACTGAATTTTAAATTTTATTGAATTTACATTTAAATAGCCACATGTGGCTAGCAGCTTCTCTACTGGACAGTGCAGGTTTAGAGGGGAAGACAGACAATAGACATAAAGATATGCTTGAGGTGATAAGTGCTATGCAGAAAACAAGGTGCAGAGGATGAGGATGATAGGGAGTGTCCTATTTGGATTGGGCAATCAGGGAAGACCCCTCTGAGGAGGTGACATTTCAACAGAGACCTAGAGGGTGTGTGTGGGCCATGGGAAGAGGCAGAGGGTGCAGTGTGTGGAGGGGCCCTGGAGCAGGAAAGGGCTGGGTGTGCCTGGGACAGTGGGAGGAGGTCAAGGTGGTGAGAGTGTGATGGGCAAGGAGAGGGGGCCCCGAGATGAGTTCATGGGGGCAGGGGGGACAGGAATCTGGCCCATGGACTTGTAGGCTTGGGTAAGGAGTCTGTGGGAAGGCCTCTTGCTCTGGCTGCTGCAGACTGTAGGTGGTCACCGTGGAAGTGAGGACATCAGGGAGGTCCGGGTGGGAGATGAGGCATGGAGTGGAGTGATGGCTTTGCAATGAGGGAGGTGATTGGATTCAAGACACACTTTGAAGGTGAACATGGCAGGCTGTGCACACAGACCAGATGTGGAGGCAAAGGAGGTGGTGGAGCCAAGGATGGGACTTAGGTTTTTGGCCTGAGCCACTGGGCAAATGGTGGCACCACTTTCAGAGAAGAGAAAGTTAAAAAAAAACCAAGATCAAAGCACCCAGGCTGCTGGATGGTCATCCAGATGGTTGTTGAAGCTAGAGGAAAGCCGAATGTTGACTCGATTATGTTGTGTCTCTGTGGGCTGAGTATGTGAGCACACTCCGTGTGGGCGAGCATGCTTTGATGTTTGTACACATCTTTGATTTGGGTAAAGTAAATGCAAACATTTGGGATGGGATGTGTGTGCATATGAATGTCTGCATTTTGGATGAGTGTATATGAACGTGTGCACACATCCATGCAGGGGCGGCTGGGGTCGGTGTGTGTGTGGCCATCTGTGTGTGTCTGTGTGTGGGATGAAAATGTCTGTTTGGAATCCAGGGTGAACCCGGGCCTGGGTTTATCTCTGTGAGATATGTACAAATGAGGGGGTTTGTGTGCGTTCAGGGTGAAAGTGTGTGTGTGTTTGTGGGGTGACTGTGCAAATCCTTGTGGACGTGTGGGGCCAGCGAGTGTAGACGTGTATGCACAAGGGTGGGGCTGTATGTAGTTGCACACTTCCTCCTATGTAAGGTGTAAGTGTGTGTGTAGGGTCTGTGCGTGCACATCTATGTGGGGGACCACAGGCACAGATCTGTGTGTGTCCGTCTGTGGGGACAGTGCATGCACATATGTGCACAGGCGTGGAAGGATGGTGCTCTGGGGATGGGTTTGTGTGCCCACCTATGTGCCACGAGTATGCCTGCCTGTGCCTTTTGGTTCTCCTGTGCCTGCAGGTCACAGAGGCAGCAGCTTGCAGAGCGTGTTATGACATGTTTATAGGTCTTTCAACCTTAATGCATTTTAAATTTCCAACCCAAGGCGATCCCAGTGGGTTGTAGAGTCATTTGTTTCTTGCTCTGATTTAAAAAGAAAGTTTCCACAGTAAGTCCCTTCTGCCTCCAGGCTGGCAGTCCCACCTGATTCTTCAGAACTCCGGGTGGAAGTAGGACACAGACGTGGGTTCCAAAACAGTGTGGTGCGGCGGGGGGTGAGGGTGCGGAAAGCGAGCTGGGGAGAGAGGCTCTTCGAGGGTGGAGGAGGGGGAGAGGCTGGGGTGGCAATGGGGACAATGAGGCGAAAGAAACCAAACCCTCTCCTCACTCGGGCAGTCCCAGGATACGAAGGATCGTGCGTTGCCTTCTTTGCATATTGTCTTTCTTTCCCGTCTGCCCAAGGATTTGCACCTGGCCCTCTGCTTCTAACACTGCGTACACTCCCAGGGCAACTTGACCCCTAGCTGCTCAAGGCAACTCCTGATATCACAAATCCCTTTCCAAGCTCTTCTGGGCACCTTGGAGAACCCCTCATGTGTGTCTTTGGCAACCAAGAATGTCCACCACTTCCCTCCTGTTCCATTCCAAGTCACTGTGTAGTGATGTCTTTTGTCCTTGTGGAAGCTCAGAGTGTCAGCCGTGTCCCCCAGACTGAGGGGCCATAATTTCTGTTTGTCACTGCGTGTGCTAAGGGCCCCGAGGAGCCGCTGCTGACTCGGCTGCTTGCAGAGACCCATGGAGGTAGGAGAAAAACAGCTCCTCAGACTTCAGCTTGTGGTTAGGGAGGCCACCTTGTGCAAGGCCTCAGGCAGGAGGCAGCTGGAGCTGTGCTGGGGACACTGAGTGGCACAGCAGAGCTGTGCTCAAAACCTCCTCCAGCCTGACTTTAGACCACGCTCTGGACCTCAATTCTGTCTTCCCTTAGATGAGTTTTCCCTGGAGACTCCTTTTGTCCTTCACGCTGACAGCCCCTGGTGGGCCTGCCTCACCCCTGCTGCAGACGTGCCGCGGAGTCCGAGGATGCCCGTAGACTGGACTCTGGCTGGGACCTCTGTATCCTTTGATACCACCTATCTGATGATCTCACTTGCTAGCCGTTGGGGTCTCCTTTGAAGCAGACATTTATCATAATAAATTTTTCTAGCCTTTAATCAGGCATGGGCTGGGGCTGGGGCTTGGGTCTGCAGGGTCTAGGGGTCTCTTTATTTACCTTTGGTCAGCCACAGACTCGGAGGACCCCACACTCACCTGAGGGGATAAGCTCACAATCTGGGTCTCCTTAACATCCCCTGTCACCATGAGGCCTCCTCGTCTTATCCCATAGGAATTCCGTCTACACACCCAGCTGGGCAAAAGGGCAGGATAACCGTCAACAAGAATGTGCCTTCTGGAAACTTAAGACATCTTATGGCCAAGTTGGTGACTTTTTTTCTTTTTAAGAAAATGGCTTTATTGGTTTGGTAAAAAACACTATGTCTAATCACTGGGGAGTGGCAGGATAGCTTAATGGCTAAGCGCACGGACTCCGGAGCCTGATTGCCTGGGTCTGGCTCCTGTCTTTGCCATGTACTGGCTGTGTGGCTGCGGGCAGCTGTTTGACCTCTGTGTGCCTTGGTTTTCCTGTCTTTCAAGACACAGGTCATAACAGTATCTGCTTTAGAGTGTTTTATGAGAATAAGATGAGTTAACATATATAAGGGATGTACAATAGTTCCCAGCACATAGTAGGTATAACGTACGCATCATCATTTTATTGTTAAACATTTTAACAATGAAGAAGAAAGAAAAATTCACACCAAATGTTACTACTCAGGGGACCTTCATCCAGACATCTCTTTTACGGCTGAAGCACGCATCGTTTCTTATAAATGTGATTTATGATATGTATTGTTCAGATTTGTTTTTTCACTTAACCATATGTCTTTGCGTTTTTTCCATATCAGTCCATATAGATCTACTTCATTCTTTGAAAATGAGTATTAATGAGCTACAATTTATTTGCTCAGTCTATCACCCACTTGTGGGCGTGAAGGTTGTTTACAATTTTTCACTATTATAAACAACACTCTGTGCATATGTCTTCTTTTGCATTTGGTTTGTTATCCCCTTGGGCTACATGCTAGCAGTGGGACTGCTGGGTCAAAGAGTATGCACACTTCACATCTTGATGCATGTGGCCAAGCTGCCCTTTGGAAAGGTTCACACTCTCTCTATCCTCTATCAATGACGTCTTCTGGTTGGACCTTTTTCATTTTGATTCTGGATCCCTCATCGGGTCTACCCTGTGCCCTGAGGTGAGGCCATCTGAATGCAGAAGGAAGCTGATGAACATATTTTTTTTATTAGCCCGTGAGATCATGAGCTGCCGGGAATGCATTGCCACTGAAGGCACTTTCTGAGTGTGGCCGCTGAAGTCCCTGCTGTGGTTCTTCCCGAAGCAGAAAAGGGTGAACCGTGGAGCGTGAGGAAGCGGGTTGAAAAGTGACTTTGATGAATGTTAAGCGTTGTTCTCCCCAGCCTGCAGATCGAAGCAGCCCTGTTGATTTTTACCAGGTTTCTCAAGAGAGCAGAGGCTTCGAGTGGCAGATGCCCTTTTCAGAGATGGCTGCGACAGGAGCGCGCATGCCACATGGTTGTGTGCAACGGGACCGTGCCATGCTGCCTTAAGAGGTGGCATCGAATTCCCTTCCTCTTGAATCTGGCCTGGCTTGTGACTGCTTCGACCAATAGGGTCTGGCAGAAGTGATGCCCCTCTTGAATCCCTCAACCACAAATGTGACAGCAAAATAAAACGGTCGATGTTTTACTCCACTAAGTTGGGGATCATTTGTTACACAACCGTAATAACTGGAACGTTTAGCCACAGCTTACTGGGGAAGACAGTCGAGTGAAGTGCGGCAATTTTCAACCTGAGGGTACCTGAGAACCAAGTGGAGCTCTCATTAATGATGCCGATTCCTGGACCCCACTTCCGGAGGTTCTATTTATTAGACTTGGTGTGGGGCTGCGAACTCTGCATTTTTACCCGAGAACCCCAGGAAATTCTGACACAGCTGGAACCCACTACAAAGCTTTGGTGAATCATTTAAGAGCAAAGGCTGTGGAGTCAGAAGGATCTGGATCTGAATTCTGATTGTGTGAAGCGTGGGCAGTCACAGTTCCAACCTCAGGGTGGCATTGCGGGGATTAAATGAGATAATACCTGTTGTGCTTAGCGTGGTCTGGACACATAACGAGTACAGAGGAAATAGTGACTGCTGTCATTGGATCCTGGAGCAGGAATTCTTAGGCTAGGGTCTCTCCTCCCCTGCACTTTGACATTAAATGGAAAATACTGTGTTTCAGTGTATTTACCTAGGAATGGGGTCCACAGTTTTAATCAGATTCTCAGAGGGCCCTTTATCTAAAGAAGGTTAAGAACGCTCAACAGAAAGTTTCTGCTGCTTGGCCTGGCTCCAGCCTCAGGAGACCCCTTTCCTTCCAGCTGGAACCTCCTGACCACACCCAGTGGGCCGGCTTCAGCCCAGAGCGTGGAAGGAAGGCTGTAAGCTGTCCTGGTTATACCCTCTGGGACTCAGTGAAAGTGCACGGAACTGCAGGGACAAAGATCTGGAGGTAGGACTCAGCTGGAGCTTTCAGGCAGCAGTAAGCTGATGGTAAGAAAAAGAAGCTGTCTGGAGTCTGATCACAAATTATTTAGAATGCCAGGTTAGGGAGCTGGGACAGAAGACATAGGGGCTCAAGGCAAATTTCTGAGCAGGAAAGTGGCAGGATCACTGCTGTGCTTCCTCAAGACGTCTCTGTGATGGTGGGAAGAATGTGGCCTGGCTGTTAAGGCAAGGGAAGAAATCTGGATTCACAAGCAGGTTCAATGCAGGTTCAAGGGGGAACTGTGGTGTTCTCCTGGGAGCTCTGCAAGAGCTGGTCACAGATGTTTGCCTTCCCTGCCCAGGTGTGTGAGGTCGGCAGAAGAGCAAAGGGCTTCGCTCTTTAGGCTGGAAGGCTAAGGCCTGGGTGGTGGGGTAACAGAGGGAAGATTAAACTTCTGCTGTGTCCTTGGCCAAGCCCTCCTTCTCTCTCACCTCAGTTTCCCTATTAGTAGAATGAGGGGTTAGGAGACCTGAGTGGGTTTGTGACTGCTTCAATCTGCTTCTTGGAGTCCTGCTGGCATAGGATAGGGATGGCAAGCATGTTTTCACTTCTGTGCCACTGCTGCCTGGCAGGCTGTGTTGAGTTGGATCCTGAAGTGGAATCTAGGCTCAGCGGGGAAGAGCTATGATAGATTTGCAATGCCTGCCCTGGTCGTGACATGAGCCGTGGCCCGTCTCATCAACATCCAATCATATGGAGATTTTATGATCATACAGGATGACTTCAGTTACTCAGGCTAACATCGTCACAATTTTTCCTGTGTCTAATGCTAACTTGATTAACTTAAAATTAATATTTCTTAAAAATTAATATATTTTGAAATTACGTTGATTGCTTACATGATTGTGAGTCAAGATTATTAAAAATTGCACATGCAGAGAAGCCTAATTTTTATTCCTAGTCCCTTCCCCCATTCTTTCCCTTGCTGCCAAAGGGAATCATTTTTATTTACTTTTGGTTTATCCTTCTGTTTCTTTTTGAAAGTTACATGATGCATGGTTATCATTTCAATCTGTCTTCAGATCAATTAAAGGACCAAAATGTTCTTTACTTTTTCTTACCTACATTTCTTTTTAAAAATAATCTTTTCATTGTGGCATAATGTATATACAGAAAAGTACATAAATCTTAAGTGTACAGCTCCATGAATTGAAAATTTGGAAACTCTAAGAGTAAATGCGCCCATCTAATCACCTCTCAGATTAAGAAAAAAAATATTCTCAGCTCTCCACAAATACTCCTCATATGTCATGTATTTATTAGATGTTTGGACATCTTCTTTTGTGAAGTGCCTGTTTAAACCTTTGGCTCATTTTTCAATTGCATCTTTTTACAATTGGTTTGTAGGGCTTCTTTATGCATTCTGGTTGTGAGTCTACTGTTGACTACAAATATTTCAACCATCTTCTATTTGGGGGTTTTTATTTTACTCTCTCATTGGTGTCCTTTGATAAATAGAAGTTCTTAATTTTAAAGTAACCTGGTTTATCAATCTTTTCCTACGTGATTAGTAATTTTTTGTTCTGTTTAAGAAATCTTTGCACCTCCGAGTCATGAAGAGATTCTCCTCTATTATCTAGAAGTTTTATTGTTTTATCTTCAACATTTAGGATACTTGGAATTGATTTTTCTGCATGCTAAGGTAGGGGTCTAAATTTTGTGTTTTCCATACAGATATCCTGCAGACCCAGCACCATTTATTGAAAAGATAATCTTTTTTTCCCCTGCACGTCAGGAATCCTACTTAAAAATTTTTGTGTATCAGTTGAATTGTTAGTTTGATGTGCTAAATTATTTTGGTAGACTGCTTTAGAATAAATACATACTTATGAAAATAAAAAATGCTTAGCCTACATTAAACCACCTAAAATCATCTTACATACCACACTTTAGGAACCCACTCAGTGGGATGTTGGGATCACAGCAACAGATAAGGGAGGATTTTCTGTTGGAATAAATTTTAAAAACGTCTTTAAGAATTTATTATACAAGGAGTTCATATTTGTTTTAGAAACAATAGAAATTATAGAGAAACACAAAGAAGTAAATAAAAAGTCACCTATAGCTCTCTTACCCAGAGGGAAAAAAACATTTTTGTGTGTTCTTTTCCAGACATTTTTTCCCCATACACATACATATGTTGTATCTTTTTTTTTTTATTTCAGCATATTATGGGGGTACAGATGTTTAGGTTATGTATGTTGCCCTTGGCCCCCCCAAGTCCGAGTTTCAAATTATATGTTGTATCTTATAAAAAGGAGGTAGTGAAATACATACTGTGTTGTACCCTTAACTATTACGTAATGTGTTCTTAAAAATCTTCATGTCAATTAATCATATTTTACGTAATAATTTTAATTGATGTCTACACGGGATACGCTAATTGGCCCCCACTTCCTCCATCCTCCTAAACACAAACTCTTATCCCCCTCTCTAAGCCCCTGTCCTCCATACTCCTATTTTAATGGTACTCACCATCAAGCTTAAGAAACAAAACCAAAGGTCTCTTCATTCACTCTTCTGATTTCATTTCCTTTTCTGCCCCAAGTAACAATTATTCTAGAGTTAGTGCTTCTAACTAATTTAACATGCCATGAATGGTGTATAATTTTACTATATCCCAAATATACCCATTAACATTGTGTATTGCTTTGTAGGCTTGTGAACTTTATATATATAAATGATATCTTACTATAGACATTCCTTTGCAGATTGCTTTCTTCACTCAAATTTATGCTTCTAAGTTTTATCTGTGTTGCTGTGTGTAACTTTCATTGATTCATTTTTAACCACCGTGTAGTAGTCTATTATATGAGTATACCACAATTGACTTACCCATTTCCTACTGACAGGAAAAATAAAGAATGATGCTCTCTTCTTGAGTAATCTGTAAGAGTTTCTTTTGGGTTCATACTCAGGACCAGAATTGCAGGGTATGTGATTTAACTTTAGCTAGCTATTGCCTGCCAAATTGAAGTTTGTAAATTTATAGTCCCATCAGCAATGTATAAAATTTCCCATTGCTTTGCGTCTTAGCCAACCCTTGATATTGTTACATTTATAAAATATTTTTCCATTTTATGGATGTGAAATGGCATCTGTATTATCCAGAACTCACTTAGAAAACCAGACACCATAGAAGGTATTTCAAAAAGAAAGAATTCAATACAGGGATTTGGCTATATAAGTGTTGGGGAGCTGACAGAGCAAGAAGGGAACACAGAGGTAACTCAGAGATAATAACTGCAAGAAGCAGGTACCACCCCTAGGGCTAGAGGAACAAAAGAAAAGAGGTGGGGAAATGAGGACCTAGGAGCTCAGAGTATGGGTCCTGTGGAGCTGGTGCTCCAACCTGGGAATGGTATATGGCTGCTGCTGGCATATGGGAGGAGTATGACGAGGCTGGGTTTGGGAATGCAGAAAGTGGGGGCTGGAGCCAACTGCTGTTGGAGTGATGCTGGCAGGAAAGGCAGAAACAGGAGCTAAGTCCCTTCTCTCCTCATCTCTCCTTCCAATCTTCCTCAACTGCCTCCCATTGAGGGAACTTGACAGGAAACCAGCTGGCCCTGGAGTCTGGAAAGCACCATGTTCGGAGTCCTGGCCCCAGCAACAGCAGAATCTAAAAGGGTGGATTCGAGCTGAGAGACAGTGGGTAAATATCCTGCATAGCATCTCCATGTGTGTATATAATACATCTAGATTATTTCTATTTTTGTGTGTAGATATTTTAAACAGTGCTTCACAAACATCCTCGCACATACATTTTCCTTAGAATTTGTTTCTGAAAGTAGAATTATAGAGTCAAAGAAAATGCGTGTTTTTGAGGCTTTTGGTGCAGGCTGATGAAATCTCTGGAGGAGGAGGTTTTGAAGGAAAGGAACTCCACCCACTCCACCATCACCACAGTGATTCCTGGAAACCACATCATAGAGCAGATGGCAACAGGGAAGATGTCTTTCTGCTCTGGAGTGTTGTTACCTGGGGATTGCTTCCTGCCCCAGGCATGAGCACCAGGATTGCAGTTCTAACCACCCTCTCTTAGAAAAGAGAGCGATGGCCTTAAACTTCTTTGTCATTTAAACTAGTTATATTATTCTCTGATTTTTATAGAAGAAATATAAATATTTGTTGCCATTGACCACAGAAAAGCCACAGTGAATTATAAAGTGCACCCACACAATCAGAGCACACAAAGATATAATTCCATAGTATCATTCATGTAGTCTACCTACAAATGATGTATATATGTACAAGTGCTCAGTTAGTAACTATGAAACGTCCAGTTTCCTTAAGTACTAAGTTTGACAGTTGATCGCTCTGACGTTTTACTTTAACACTTCTTGTTTTATTTTTATTGTGAAGGTACATCCTCAGTCTTTCAAATGCATGTTTTGGCTTGTGATTACTCTTCACATTTTTTTTTAGAGCAATTTTTGTGAAACTGTGGCTAAGTCAAAAATTTACGTTATTTTTGAATTTAAGTTCTGTTGTGGAATCAATGCAGTGCAGACAGTTTGAGATATCAACGAAGTGTTTGGGAAGGATGTGGCTAATGAACACACCATACGTCAATTGTTTGAGTTTTGTTCCAGTGATTTTAATCTTGAAAATGAGCCATATGGGCAACCTGAGACCAAGCTGGAAAATGATGAGCTGAAAGCTGTAGTGGAAGCAAATTCATCTCAACCTACGTGTGAATTAGCAGCAAGGTTTGATGTTACTATCCCAACAATATTGGACCATTTGAAACAAATGGGCAAGGTAAAGCAGCTGGATAGATGGGCTCTGCATGAATTAAACAAACATCAGAAGAGAAATCGTCTCAAAGCTTGCCTTTCTTTGCTGTCATGATGTAAAGGAGAACCATTTCTCCATTGTTGCATGTGATAAAAAATGGATTCTTTTTGACAATCTCAAGTGTTTGGCACAATGGTTGGATAAAGTTCATGTGCTGAAACACAGTCCCAAACTGAATATTCATCAAGAAAAAGCTAATTGTGCCTGTTTGGTGGTCAGTGCTGGTATTATCCACTACAGCTTCATGAAACCTAGTCAGTTGATTACAGCGGATGTCTACTGCAACCAATTGGATGAAATGATGAAGATGCTTGCAATTAAGCAGCTGAGATTGGTCAATAGAGACAGGCCAATCCTCTTGCAAGATAACACTTGACCACATGTTGCACGAACAATGCTGCTCAAACTACAGAAGCTGGACTTGGAAACTGTGTTATCTGCTGTATTCACAGACCTTGCACCAACTGACTAACACTTCTCTCAGACTTTGGACCACTTCTTGCTAGGAAAAATATTCGATTCTCAACAAGCTGTGGAAAACACCTTTCACAATTTCATCTCCACTCACTTTCCAGGTTTCTTCACTGCTGGCATAAACAAGCTACCGTTAAGGTGGCAAAACTGTGTCGACAGTTGAGTCATATACTTTGATTAATTGTACTGCTTCTTGTTTGAGATATAATAAACTACACTTTTGATTCAAAATCAGACATTTCATATTTAATGACCTAAATAAATTAGATGTGGGTTCGTTGCCTTAATTGGGCTGACAGGGGCCTGGTGTGTGTGTGTGTGTGTGTGTGTGTGTGTGTGTGTGTGGAGTGAGTCTGGGAGGCTGAAAGGCATGTGCTAGAGGGCAGTAAAGGGGATGATTAGAGTCTGAGTTTAGGAGAGTGGAGGATGTGGGGCTGGTTGGCACATTGGGAGTTGGAGGCATGCAGGGGAACTGAGTGTGCCATGGAAGGAGGGGGTGTTGGGGTGAAGGCCTGGGTATCCATGGGGTGGTGCTGAAGAAGCACCTCACCTACATTACAATATAGCTAGGAACTACTTGACCTGGCCCAGATTCTTTGGCCTGTGTCTCTGCTCAGCTCTGTTGAGAGCATGAATCCCTAATTAGATGATTGCAATCATGAGACTTCCCACCAGCAGGTAATCAAGAGGCTAGAGCCCCTGTCCATCGGGCCAAGTATCCATCTCCAAGGGAGCTGCCTCTGCCATGCTCACCTCGGAGCAGGGCCCTGCAGAGGACATTGGCTCTGGCTGGATATAGTGGGAAATACAAGGTTGAAGTCTGGGTCTTGAAGAAGGCTCCTGCTGATTTCTCCAGCTCTTGACACTTTCTTAAACGTATGTCTGGGCAGTTGGGAGAATGATTGATCCCCAAACCATCTCCAGCCCTGAATCCTCCCTGAATTGCCTCCTGCATGTCCCATAGGTACCTTGGTATCTTCCTATAACCAGGCTGTACCTCCCAGGAGGGCAAAAACTACGTCTGTTTGGCACACCATGATATACTCAGAGCCCCACGCAGTGTTTAACATGGATACTCAAGGTATGTAGACGGAGGAAGGAATGGAGTTCTAAAACAAAAATCATTACTTTCCACTGGCAGATAGTTCCATCTCTGGGCTGCCTCATCTGTCACTGATGTCACCATCATCATTGTCAACTTGAGTCTCTATCTTCCTCCTCCTCACATGCAATTGTTCAACAAGTCCATCCGACCACCACTGCAGGCCACCCTAGTTAGTCCTGTCTCTGCATGTTGTGCTGTCCTTCTGCTTCATGTCTCAAACCTCCACTGGTTCCCTGTCACTTTCAGTGTAAAATCTGAACTCCTTAATTTGGCCTCCAGGTCCTTCTGCCTACACTGCCCACTTCTCTTCTGCCTGTCTCCTGATCCTGCCAGCCGGTCTGATCCTTACTGCTCAGACATATCTTTATACCTGGGCTCACCTCCCTGTCTGTGTCTTCTCTCTTCATTGGCCAATCCTGCGTTTCATTCTCTCTCCTTCCACAGAACTGAGAACCAGATTGAAGTCATACTGTGAGACCCACACTGTGTCACAGTGGGTGGCAGGTGCCAGTGATGAAACAGAGGCTCTGGTACATTCGGTGATGGCCAGAGCCACAGGGCTCATAATAATAGCCACCACTTAATGGCTGTCTTCCATGTTTTGGGTACTTTTATAGGGGTTTTATATGCTTGCTTCCCAATCTTCCCAGTGAACTTGCAACATATCACTCAAATGAGGATACGGCATTAGAAGGTGCCACGCCAGCTGTGCTTGTTGCCAGACAGGACCATTGGAAGGAACCGGCTCAGTGGATAGAGTAGTTTATGGCTGGAGTATGGAGAGACCAGGAGCTTCGAGTGCTGCTGGGGACACCAGGGGTCACCTTGTGGATGCTCAGTTCCTGGGGAAAGTGAGAGGCACAAAAGGAGAGATGCAAGGAAAAAACCATCTGTTAGTGTCAAATTATTTCTCTCTCAAAGGAAGATGAGATACAATCTGGAGTTTCAGATGGGGTATGGTGCTACCTACATGTAAGACACACGTGTTGCTTTCTAAAGGCGTTAGTGCAGATTCTAATTTGGTGTGTCACACGTGGGGCCTGGGATTCTGCATGTCTAACGAGCTTCTGGGTGATGCCAATGCTTCTGGGTCCCAAGCTTTGAGTAACAAAAGTGTGGGAAGGGTCAGTCTGCAGCAGTGTGACTGGGGTCTGCGGTGATCTGTGGCCAGGGTCTACGGTCAGTCTATCATTGGGGAATTGAGTTTATCCATAACTGGAGAATTGTAAAATTGACCAGACGTGGGTCAATACTGCATCTGTTCTGCAACCTATAGCCATGGGTCATAATAAGACGACCAGGGAAGAATGAAGAAGAACAGAGATTCCCCTGCGGTAAGAGGGGAGATGAGACGTAGAACAGGTGGGGGAAGGAGTCCTGAGCCATCAAGGTAGTTCACCACATTTTTGTAGAGGGAATTTCTCCCTCTTCTCTCACTTCCTCACTGTCCCTACCATCTTACATATAGTTCTTAACAAAGAGATATATGGTCAGTGCCACATCTGGAGGCCTTTTCCAAAGGGCCTGAGGGCCAAATATGTATCAGTTTTGGAGGTGGGCAGCACGGAGTAGAGAAAGGGAATTCCTGCTGTATACAAGGTGCTGTACCAGATGTGTCTGGGTAAACCAACCATTTGATCTTCCCAACATCAAGTGAAGTATTTTTCTTATCTTCTTTTACAGATAAGAAAACTAAGGCTCATAGAGGCCAAGGCACATGTTCATGGTTGCTGGGGTGGTAGAGCCAGGATTCCACCCAGCTCTGTCATCTCAAAACCCTTGCTGCTTCATGAGTCCTCGTCAGATGAGTTCAGATTTGGACACAGGGCATTTGTGGGGCCTGTGGAGTGGCTGGAAGACATGCTCAGGTGCTGTGGTTGAGATCTTAGGATTCCCGCATGATAGGGTGCAGAGAGAGGAGGGCACGGCTCTCTTCATCTTCCCTAGTTTTCAGAACACCTGAGTTTTAGCTGGACACAGCCATCTGGAGCAAAGACTATACTTCTCAACCTCCCATGGAGCCGGGTGTGGCCATGTGCTAATGTTGTGGGCAGTGAGGAGTGTGGGGGAGTAGTTTCTGCACACCTTTGCCACTCTTTGCTCCTTTCCCCTTCCTATGGGCTGTGATGAGAATGTGAAGTCCTAGCAGCTGTTTTGTGCCTTGAGACAGCAGGAGTCTGTGTCCCTGATGACTATGGAACGGCCAAACTAATCTGGACCTACAGAGTCCATAGGTACAAGAGACAGGAACTCCCGTCTTATCTAGGCCACTGTTACTTTGTTTCTTTTTCTGTATGGCTGAGCATAATCTTACTGGACACAAAGGCCAAGGGCGGATTATTCATTCAGGGCTATGGTTCTCAAACCCAGCCATACTTTAGAATGCTTGGGCCTTCCAAAGACCAGCTAATTGAGACTCACTGGAGGGTGGGGCTGGGCCCTGGTTGTTTTAAGCTCCCAGATGATTCTATTGTGTAGCCACTGATCTAGGACGGTGAAGGCTGTGGAGAGGGGATGTTCCCAAAGCGAGGAGAACCGGGAGGGCCAGCTGTGGAAGTCGGGGGAGGAGGCAGTTTGAGGAAAAGAACAGGTGGGTATCAGCAGTGAGGGCCCCCACTGGAAGCTGGGAAGAAGCCATGGAACAGGTCACCAGGGTCACTGGCGACTGGGTCAGAGGCATGAGGTCAGGGTTCAGTTTGAAATGGGCTCTGGGGGGCTGAGTGCTCAGGAAACAGGAGCCCGGTAGCGTAGGGAAGAAGAGAGGTAGCCATTAGCTTGATGGGATATTGAGCCTATTTTTGTAATAATGATTAGATTTCCTTGGGCAACGAGAGGGCAGGCATGGTGCTGAGCCCTTCCCAGGCATCACCATCTCATTTCACACAATCGTTTCTCTGAGAGGGGGACCGTCATCTCTACCACATGGATGGAGAGGCTGAAATACAGGGATGAATCGACTGGCCCAAGGTCACGCAGCTGGCAGGTACTGGAGCCGGGACTTAAATCCAGATCTGTCTGGTGCAGAGCTGAGTGCATCCTGGGAAGGCCACCTTTAGCCTGGAGGGATCTTGAGCCTGTCTATTGCTGGAGGTCAAGGGAGAGGTTTTCGATGCAGGTCCCTGAGGAGGGGCACCCTCGCCTGCAGGGTTGGGCGTGGATGAAAGGAGGGACCCTCTCTCCCTCCGAGGGGGATGAGGATGTGGGGAGTTGTTGAGAGGAGGAAAGTCGAGGCCCTCCCGGGGCAGCTCCATCTTTTCAGGAAGCTGAGGCAGGTCCCAGCAGGGCACACGGGCAGTAGAAGCTTGAATGGCGGGTGTTTGTACTCAGCCAGAGGGCAGGACAGTTGGCCTGTCTCTGGCATGGTTTTGAGGCCATGGGGCCTTGTGATGGGAGCCTCACTCCAGGCTCTGATAGCGCTAAGCCAAGAAGAACTGATTATTAACTGTCCAAGGACACAGCTTCTGATGGAGACACAGGTGAGTGTCCCCCACACCCCCTGCCTACCGTCCCCAGGACAGCCTGCTAACAGCATCCTGTTGTGGCTGCAAATGAATTTGCTGTGATCTCAAACTCTTTGATTCAAGCAGCCAGCCCTGAAGAGGAGCCCCGAGGAAGAGCGTCCAGGCCATCGGATTTTCTGCATGAGACAACCAGCTGACTGCTGCCTGGACCACCTTTCAAGTTTCCCCGAGTTATGAAGTCAACTATTGGGTGCTTAGACTGTCTCAAGTTCAAAGGCTAGCAGGCTGGAAGCAGACATCTGAGGGACCTTCAGGCACCTCCTTAGCAGGAGGAATATGACGATGTGGCAGATCGGGCTTCTCGGGAGACTGGACAAGGATTGGAAGGGATATGTTTCTAACCTGTGAGCTGCAGCGTTCAGGAGTGGTACTTCTGATGTCGGGCCCATTGGTGGCTCTAACTTAGGTGCAAGTTTCTTGGCTGTGGGGCTTGGGTGGGAGGGAGTGAAGTGCAGTGGCTTTGGCCTGTGCTTCTCAGAGCCCCAGGGGTGGTGGGAGGCAGGTGGCTGGGTGGGCGAGTGGGACCAGGGGGACAGCGAGCCAGGCATGAGCCCTCGACCCTTTGTCAACAGGAGGAGAAGCTCTGGTCTTCATTGTTTTATGAACTGAGATTCCCATCAATGTCACGGTCCATTAAAACAAGAAAAGATTTTGTTGCTTTGAGGAAATCCTCAATGTGGCAGAAAGTCTTGGGTGTGAGAAAACCTGGCGTTTGGATCCCAGCTCTGACTGACTAGCTGTGGGCACATCACTCAACCTCTTGGAGCTTGTTCCATAAAATGGGATAATAAAGTTTTCATAAAGGAGTGGTTTGGAAGACAGAATGAGAAATGTACCTAAAGCTCCTAGGACAGGGTCCAGCATGAAGGTGTTTGGGGTGGGGCGAGTCACTTGTTTTCCGGAGCTGCTTTCAGAGAGAGGGATCCCAGCCAGGAGCTTGAGAGCCTGCTGTGTGGCAGACGCCCACAGCGTGTTCCGCTTCCTCTCCTCTAACAGCCCCAGAGGGCACGATGACTCCGCCCAGCCCCCTTCCACTTTTCAGATGAGGAAACAAGGCTTCCAGAGGTTTTGTGACTTGCTCAAGGCCTCACAGCTCATTCACGGCAGGATAGGAAATCTGGCCACAGAGAGTCATGGTCTTGGTGTCACTCATTTATTTGTTTTTTCCTGCAAATGTTTATTGAACCCCTAAATATGTACCAGGCACATTCTACAAGAGGAACTCAGAGGTCCTCAGAAGGGTGTACCAGGAACGAATGAGCATGACATTCTCCTTGTGGGTCCTCTCTGGCCACATCCCCTTCATACGCCTGGATCTGGAATCACCAAACGTCTCATTGTCCTGCGGTTCCACTAGCCTTTGAACCTGCTCCTCCGGCTGCTGGGAATGCCCTTGTTCCCCCTCTTCACCCGGAAACCTCCTGCTCATTCCATTAAGGCCTGATGTAACTTTCTCTGGGAAGTCTTCCTTGCTCACCCCCGGACAAATTTGATTTTGTATTATTAAATTTCCTTGACATTTCAGAGTTTTAAATTGTTTACCTAAGTTCACATAGCTAGTTGCTGGCTGAGTCAGGATTTGTACTTGGGACTTCTTGACACCAAAGTCAATGAACTTAACCACTAGACCACATGGCCACTAAAGTTAGTGGCTCCTTCAGGCTTCCAGCACCCCCAATCTACACAAAACTCATCCTACTTGATTGTAATTATTCATTTGCTGCTAAGATTTTAGGGGAAGGGACTGTAGGAAGTCATTATGACTACTCAGTGTAGGATCAACAGCTCAGATGCTCGTGGGATGATAGCAAAGGTAATTAATGTGCCTGGTGCTGGGCTAGCCTCTCTGTGGTCATGATGTTATTTATTACTCATGACAATCCATGAGATAGTGATTACTATTCTTCTCATTTCACATTTGGGCCAACTGAGGCTTAGAGAGTTGAAACAACTTGTCTAAGTCCCACAGCTAGAAGACGCAGAGCAGGGATTCAAACTGAGGTCTGGCTTATTCCAGAGCCTGCTCTCTTTACCGCTTTATTACTGTTTCTCCTGGACATGTTCTTTCAGACCCTGTGTGGTGCTGGGGTGCAGAGGCAAGTGTCACTGAGTTCCTGCCCTCAAGGAGCTCACAGTCAAGTGGGGAAGACAGACATCCCGACACGGACAGATAACCCTAACACATGCTATAATACGGGTGGCCCAGGGGAAGGAGTGAATAATTCTTCAGACAGAGGGAGTGCTGAGGAAAGATTTCATTGAAGATGGGGTACATGAATAGGGTTTTGAAGGTTAAATAAGAGTCTTCTAGGAGATAAGGTGGTGGAAGGACACTAGACACATAGAGCTACATACATGGGGGGTGTGTGGGGGGGGTGGGAGAGAGATACTGGGTGGTAGAGAAACTCCAAATGTTGAGAAATTTTGCTCTGCCTGTCTCTCCTTCCCTCAGCAGTCTCTGTGCCAGAAGATGTGGAGAGTCACAGCTGTCGACAGCTGGTTGTGCCTGCTCTGCTGGAGTTCTCATTTCTTCTCTCACACCTGTCTGTTTAGAAAGGAGCAGGCTGGCTGTGAAGCTCTGTGGGATTCTGCTTGGTGCTGGGGCAGGAGGAGGCACGGAGGGCAGAGCCACTCTGCACGTTAGAATCCAACACCTGCTCCCCACTCCTCTCAGGTGCACGGCTCAGCTCCCAGCCTCCCTGCAGTGGGAGGGCAGACCAGGGACTCTTGTACTCAGAGCGCGACTGACCAAGACCCTATGGTTACGGTGGAGGTAGGGGCCTGAGGGAAGGTTCTGGAGGAGAGGGTGAGTCTTCTAGTTTTCTTCCTGGCATCAGAGGGAATAACAGAGCCCAGGGTCTGGCTGGCTTAGGAGTTGTTCCACCGAATACAGGATCTGAGAGAGAGCTGGGGGGGCCTTGGGCACCCAGAGTCCATGAGCCTGGTCCTTCTCCCTCTCGGCACCCGGGCCAATGGCTTGTTCCTGGTTTTACCTATTCTTCTGCACTGGGATAAGGCCCAGCTTTGCCTTTGGGAGTAAGGTTTCTCCTACGGGCAGTTCCTGGTCCCTGCTTCACCCATGAAGGCCCCAGCCATATGCCATGAAGATGCTCCACACCCTGCTTTGCACTAATGCCTGTTTGGACTCCAGATGCAGCCTCGGATTAGACCCAATTTGGCCACATCTCCTTGGATCTCTCTAGTAATTTGGAATCCAAGCTTCCCCCTGATTCAGCCACCTGCAAAGCAGGGTCCCTCTCCTGGCCCAGTTCTGCCTCTTCTGCAGTCTGCTATGTGTGTGTCAGCACATGTACTGGTCAGCGATCACGCTGTAACAGCCGGCTGAACTTGTGTCAGTGTGCATGTATGTTCATTAAGGCTGTCACATGTACCACATGCTCAGCCCAATTCTGGTACATGTTTATGAACATGCTTAGATAACCATGAACATGTCTGATGTGCCTGGAGGGGGATCAGTATGCATGATATTGCATGTGTTCAAGTCCATAGGTATGTGTCTATCTCTACACATGTCTCCATGTATGTATGCATGTGTACATACATGTGCATATATGGCTATCTAAGCATGCGTCCGTGAGTGTTTGTCCTTGTCTGAGAGGCACCTTCTGCCCATTCTGAAAGAAAAGAGGATGGGGGTCCAGTCTCCCTTCTTATAGTCCTGCTGGGGACTGGGCTGGCTTGTGACCTAGGGAGTGGAGGTGAGGGACCTCTGGAGCCTCCTGCGGTCTCTCTGCCTAACACTCTGGGACTTCCCCAGCTGTCCCCTTGCCCCGTGGCCTCAGCTCTGAGTGCTTCAAGATTATCTGGTGCTTTGGCCCAGATCCCATCTCTGTACTCTGGAAAGTGTGCACCTGCAAAAGGTGCAAGAGGAAGACCCCCTGCTCCCTCCCCTCCAATTCAGTCTGGACAGTGACGCCTGCCATTCTGGAGTCACCCACTGTGGCCTGCAGGTCCTTCCCCTCCACTGTTCCTGTCTGGGTCTTCCTCCTCTGTGGGGCAAAGGGGCCCGAGGAGGGGCTCCGGGCCTGATATGGCTGTTCCTGAGGCCTGGGCTTGCCAGAGGCCTTCAGCATTGGCAGAGGACTCAGGGCCATTTGGAGGCACCCCTAAGGACCCTGGGCTGTTTTGTGGGTGAGTGGGTATGTCCAGAGCTTCCCCTTCCTAACAAATCTCTGGATGGGCAGGGGGAACACTTGTGGGGAAATTACCAATTTAAATAGGAAATGCAAGCAATTTGGATGGAACCCCAGGACAGCAGTTGAGAGCTCATTCTCTGCCCCGTGGGGGTTTGATTACAACTAACTTGGCTGATAACGTGCACAGAGGGCCAGGAAAATGGTTTCCAAGGAAACTTGGATCTTTCTAAGCCCCTTTTGGCTCAGGTGGGAGCCAGGGCTGGCTGGGCGATCAGAGGTTGTGCCCAGTACCAGGGCTCTCTGTTCTGGGTAACCCCCCTGCCCACATGCTGCCACCCCTGCACCCCACACCTGGGCTGCACTTCTGTGCCCATCCACAACAGTTGTTTCCCTATTTGTCTGTTTGCTACCTCAGTCTCCTTATTTCTCTCAGCCTATGTCTGCCCACTTGGCAAAGTTTGCAAACAGTAAAAAAAAAAAAAAAATTTTGATTTATTATTATTTTTTTACTAATGGCAACTAATCATATAGCATTTACTATGTTCCAGAAACGTCACGGAATTTACTTCTATTATTTCCATTTTCACACAAACCTGTAGTGGAGAGGACACTATGTCTTCATCAAACCCCTTTTCCTCTTTCTCCAGAAACTACATTTCCCAGCTTCCTTTGCCATAAGGTTGGGTCATGTGACTGAGTCTGGCCAATGGAATGTGGGTAGGAGTAATCTATGCCAGTGGTGTGTCTAGCCCCTAAAGGATATCATGCACAATCTTCTACACACACCTGCTCACTCTCTTTCCTTGTGGTAGAGCCACTGGACTGAATTCCTGCATAATCTTGCATACTGGTGCCTGGCCTCTGCTCACCTTCATTGGACTGTAATATTATGGTTGTTAAGCCACCGAGGTTTTGAGGGTTATTTAGTGGGCAGTTGCCTAGCCTGATGATACAAGCGTGAAAGAGAGGTATCTGTATCCCTGTTTTTCCAGGGAGGAAACGGACTCAGACATACTGAGTAACTTGCCAAGGTCACACAGCAAATAAATTGGTGAATTTGGATTTGAGCTCAGGTTATGTCTTTTCCACTGCACCAGACTAGCAGGAGGACTGCTCCTGTATAGATGTTACATTGGTCTTTATCTCTTGAGGAGTCGCAGAAAGAAAGATGCAGGGCAGGACTGGGAGATAGGGAAGGAGGAGCAGCTGGGGGGCAGGCATGTGGAGTAGCTCATCACAGCAGTGAAGAGGGGTAGGGTTTCAAGGAAGGGGTGGTCAGTTGTGCCTAATGAGACCCAGCCAGGTGGAGGAGGAAGAGGCCTGAGAAGAGACCATTAAGTTTAATGACCTGGGTGACAGTTTCATCTGAGTGATGGGGCAGACACCAGATTGTGGGGGTTTTGGGAAAAAATCGATGGTTACGTTGGTTCAGGGAAGGAGAGAGAAAAAGAAATAGCTTTAAGTGGAGGCCAGGCCAAGGGAAAGAATTTTGAGAAGGGAGTCAATGGTTAGGGAGAGACTAAAAATAAAGATGGGAACCATGACCTACATAACACAGAGCACCCGATTGTGACGATTTCCTCCTTTCTGCTTGGTTCTGGTGTACATTTCCAGAGCCAAGTTTACTGGCCAGGAAGCAGGGAGGGGTGGGGGTGGGACACGGCCAGCGGGTCATGCGCCATTAACTGGGCTGCTAGGCTGTCCCCTGAGTGGGCAAGGAGGTGGCAGCTGAAGTGTGATCGGACAGACTGAGACTCTTTGGTCTTCTAAGTTTATCCATTTGACTGGGTCAAGGGCAGAATGCAGATAAGCCTAGGTGATAGAGGGGCAGTCACCTGTACAACAGCTAACCCAGCTTCCTAGAACCCAGCAGTAGGGCCTGCTAAGTGTCCCCAAATGTGCATTCTCTCCTTCCTTTTAGTTAAGGCCCCCTGAATTTTAGGGCAGAACATGACCACGTAGCTCAGGACTCCATTCCCAGCCTCCCTTGCAGCTGGGTGTGGCTGTGCACTCAGTTCTTGCCAAAAGGATGTGAGTGACTTCCAGATCACATCCTTACATGGAGGCAGTTTGCACTGAGCATTAAGTATTTCCTCCTTTTCACGGGCTGGAACTTGGAAGTGCTGCTGATGAGCCAGCCATGGCTACACGGACAAAGGCAAGACCCTATGGGATGGCCAAGCAACCAGGCAGAGGGACCTCTGAGACCTCGAGGAAGAGAACCGTCCACCACTCTGGACCGTCTCTCCCTCTGGCCTATTGTGTGGGAGAGAAATGGACTGCTATTTTATGTAAGCCCCTGCATTTATGGGTCTCATTGTTACAGCAGCTCGGCCTGCACCTTAATTATTAATACCCTTCCTCCTCCATCCCTGCCCGTGTCTCTTTCCACGATCTTCCACAGTGTGCTCCACCATGCAGCAGTCGTCCCATCCCTCCTCTGTCATTTCTGCCCCTTTTTTCTTCTCTCCCCACTTCCACGGTCATATCCTTTGATTCCCTTCCCCCAACCAGACTTGTCCTTCGCTTCTCTGCTCTACTGTCTTCCGTGGAGCAGTTGAGCCCTTCCAGGGCCAGCGCTCTCTGGGGTTCTGACCGTGACCTGGCTCCACTTTCCTCTCCACATTCCTTGGTCACTCTCATCTACTTTGTCACTTTAATTCCATCTGATGACGCCAGATCTGTATCTTCAGCCTGACCTCGTGGGTCACCTCACCTCCATCCAACATATCGGTGTCTGTTAGGATGCTTGCATCTGTACATAGCAGAAAACCCAGCTCAAAGTGGCTTAAACAATAAGAAAATTTATCAGCTCACATAAGAGGATAGGTTGACCTTCTGGGTGCCGTGATCCAGGGGTTCAATGAATTCATCAAGGGTCCATGTTTTTCTATCTTTCCATTGTACTCTTCTCCCAGAATTGCCTTACCCCATACCTCTTGAGTTGGAGGATTGCTGTCAGTAGTAATTAGCCTGCAGCTATTGAAGACAGGTGCTTTCCTTTGGTCTGAATAGGTCAACTTACAGCCTCTATTCCAATACAGTCACCAGGGGAATGGTGTGTGCTCACTGGCTTAGATCTATGCTCCAAACAAGTCACTGGCAAGGGAGATTATCATGGGATGGGTTGTCATGATTGAATTATATGGGTCAGGGCACACCCTGGATCTGTAGTCATTCCTCAGGTTGCATTTCTGGGGCAGATGGCAGAGGGCTTGGATGGATGTTGGACAGTCCATTACAATGTCAACCCTAATATTAAACTCATCACATCTACTTGTTCCTCTCAACCGAGACTTCTTCCTGTATTTTCTATTTTAGCTCATGGTCCCACCATTAACTCAACTACTTTAACCAGAACCCAGAGTCATCCTCCACTTTCTCTGTTGCTGCCACTCAATGATTACTCAGTCACCAAGATCCAGTAATTTTGTCATTTGTGGCTCCCTCTCTTATCTGCTCTCACCACTCTAACAGCTTTTTAATTGGTTTCCTTTCTCTAGTCCCAATACTCTCCAATCTACCCTCCCTGCTGCTTCCAGAATGAGCTTTAGAAAATGCAAATCTGATCCTTTTTGTCAACCCTTTGCTTAAACCTTTCACTGGCTTCATATCATTTACAGGATAAAATCCAACCTCTCCCCAGATGGTTGGGGGCTAAGCAGGATTTGAAATGCTTTATCTTAACTACAAAGGGACCACAGCTAACAGTAGCTCATAGTCATGTCGATAAATACTTGTTGCACTGAACAGGATGCTGTGTGTGTGCATGTAAGGGCCTGGTGGGAGGGTGGATGGTTTAGGCTGTGAGCCTGGCGTGCAGGGGAGTCAGCACGAGGCAGCCTGAACTTTGACAAAACTCAGGATTGGTACTGGCATGGTGGATTGTTCTGTTTGTAATCGTAGTGTGGTGCTTAAAAGCTTTGGTTTAGAAGTTAGACATCTGGGGTTGGGTTCGAATTCTGATGTCCTTCTTTGTCACCCTGGGCAAGTTTGTTGAACCTTCCAGCTTCAGTGTCTTCCTGTGCAAATGAGGAGAATAATGTTACCCGCCTCAAAGATTTTTTTCTGAGAATTTGATGAGATGATGCTTCAGCACATGGTAAATATGCAATCAATATTGGTTGTTATTGTTATTATTTCATTGAAATCTAATGTAAATTATAGTCATGCATTGATTGGATAATGACATTGTGGTCAACAATGGACCACATACATGTATGACAGTGGTCTTGTAAGATTGTGATGGAGCATTTATGGAAACGTGATATGTGGCACTTGATGTTGGAGATCAGACTGGGGAAATGACTGATATTCTGCAATGGCGCTGGTACATTTGGTTTTCCATATAAACATATGTAAATAAAAATATATATAACATCTAGATTTATGTGAGTGCACTCTATGATGTTTGCACAATGACAAAATTGCCTAACGATGATTTCTAAGGATGTATCTCTGCTGTTAAACAACACACGACTATACCAATACAACAGATTTAGATGTTTTATTAGTATAAACTTATCCTATAAGATGATGAATCAAATAATACTTCCTGTCAAATATGAACACAAATTTTCTTATTGATTGTCTTCAATGTGTTAAAATGTGGGATGGGACGTCTTTAAGTGTGAATTTTTCTCCATTTCTTTAAAAATAGTTAAAAATTCACTAAAAATGAAATTAAAACCAAACATTTAGGGAACTCTTGGAAAACTCCCGAGGAAGGATGGGTTCCATGGGACATAATTTAAAAACGGTGGCTCTAGCCTTGCATTGTACAATACTGTAGCCACGTGTGGCTATTGAGCAACTGAAATTAGCCAGCCAAATTTGAGACATGCTATGATTCTAAAATGCACGTGGGACCTCGAAGACTTCGTACAACAAAGGAATGTAAAATCTTGTTAATAATTTTTTACATTGATTACATGTTGAGATAATATTTGAGATATATTGGGTTAAATAAATATATTATTAATATTAATTTCACCTGTTTGGTTTTACCTTCCTAATGTGGCTACTAGAAAATTTAACATGACACGTGGGGTTTGCCTTATATTTCTATTAAACGTGGCTGATCTAGACGTCCTCTCGCCCCACCTTCTTCTCCACACTGGAATCCACTGCTTCTCTGTTCTGTTTTGCTCTCTTTGACTCATTTTAAAGATTTCCGGCATCCACTTTTTGCTCCGAACATCTTATGAATGACCTTTGTCCAGAGGGCTATGATTCTGCTCTGGGGATCTGTGAATTCTCAGTCAGAACTTCTTTGTCCCATTCCACCATCAGGCACAGCCTGATGTCCCTAGAGACTTCATTAGGGCCAGTCCCTGTGTGTAGAACACAGCAGAGCCTTCGGCTGAGCGGGGGTGGCTGGGTGCAGGGCAAAGTACACACTTCCTGTGTCCCTGGGGGATGCTACTTCTCCAAACACCTGCTCTTAGATTTCTGAACCATGGTGGTTATCAGTGCAACGGTGCGCAATGGTGAGAATGCGGGCTTTGGAGTCAGACGTTCTGATCCCGGCTCCACTGTGCCAGCTTTGCAAAACTGGGCTTGTTTCTTGATATCTTTGTGCCTCAGTTTCCTCTTCTGTGAAATGGGAGCAATACCACCCTCTGAGAATTACTGATAGACTTTAATGGGACACACATGCAAACTGCCCAGCCTGATGCTTGGCATACGTGCAGGCGCTCAGTGCACTTCCTGCACAGTGCTCTTACTGCACTTCCTCTCCCCCAGCCCAACTTCATGCTGGGTGGAGAGTGAGTTCTGGTTAAGGAGAAGGGGAGAGCAGGGCTCAGAAGAGAAAGGCCGAGGGCACCAAAGGAAAACTTTCTGACTGCCCATTTTTGCCCAGGGCTAGCCCTGAGGGAGGAGACAGGGTGGGGGCTGCCTGGAGCTCCGGGGTTAATGAAGAACTGGAGCCCACTCCGCTGCTGTCACCATTGATTTTTTGTTCCAGGCAGCTTGCAAGCTGCCCCAGGAATCAATGTCGGAAGGTGAAAACAAATTTCTAAAATTAGCCCAGAATATACTGCAAGAAAAACCTTTTGCACGACAAATTGTAATGAAGCTAATAGCCGAGGAAGGTGTTGTAATGGAGAACGCAGGGGACAGGCGGCGCACCCCAGCACTCACGGCCTCAGCATGGGGGAATCAGTCCCCATGTGTAACGATCCCATCTGCTGGGAAAGACACACAATCCATCACCACATGGACCCACACGCAGCACATTCCAGCACCTTCTGAGTTCTATTATGCAGCTATTAAACTAGCAAAAAAAGATGGCCATGCTAGCTTTGGGATGGTGTGGAGGGAGGGGCAAGCATTTGCACCTTGCTGGTGGCGCTGGAAAGCCTTCCTTTTTGCTGGAGGGCTCATATCTATGGGCTGGTAGGTGCCAGGAAACCATTTAGATTTTTGGCCAGGTTACATGGCTGGGCAGAGTCAGATGTGACCCTGTGCACTGGGATAGGAATCCCAGACATGACAGTTGCTACTGGCTTTTCATGACGATGTGTCTGAAGTGAGCACCCTCACAGAAGCCCAAATGCTGGGGCATCTTATTTTGCAATCTTCTCACATCCTCCCCTGGCATAAGCTATGAGAGGAAAGGAAATAAACAATGAATTTCAAGAGAACCATTTTGTGCCAGGAAACATTCTCCTGGGACCCATCTCCCAGACCGTGGTGTTGTATCAGAGGAGCTTCAGGAAGGGTATGTAAAGGGGGAGGACATTTATCCTGGCCTTTGTGACTCAGGGATGACATAAATGAGTTGAAGAACATCCTATGGATCTCCCATTCTCAATAGTCTTTGTTTTAGCACAACTGTGCATCTGAGTAGGAAGGTTCTTGGCCTATCATCTGCTTGCAGAGGGACTGGGACATCATTACAATCCATAGCAGCTGGAAAAACTCGAGTTTAAGGCCCCAAATCTGCCAAAGGAGGTAGTCACCAACTGGGGGAAAACATCCAATGATTTCCTTTTGCAAAGCAGACTCCAAGGAGATAACCAAGTGGGAGAACAAATATTTGCATACCCATGTTTGTAGCTGTGTACTTTGTAAGTGTAAAATTTTGGAAACAGCCAAATGTGCAACTCCTGGGGCTTGGTTAAGTGGCATAGTGGCATCAGGGGGTTCTACGTGGGGCCTCAAGGTGAAGCAGCTAGGTGAGATGCTATGGGCTGAAGGGGACACAGAGTGATCGGCCCCCTGGGACCACACCTGGGTTAAATGGAGGCAAAGACGTTGGGGGAAATGAGGCCTGACGAATTGTGGGTAAAGAGATGCACAAAGCAGGGGGAAGGGATCGAGAGGATGAGATGGTTTGTGTGTGTGCTGTTTTGTTATTAGTAAAACCGTGCTTATTATAGCTTCAAAAGAAAGAAAGGGTGAGAGAAAGAAAGACAGACCTGAATGAATTTGCAAGGCATCAGCAATTTGCTATGATTCCCCTCCCTCCTCTTTCTAAATAAATATTCACTTCTGTACTTAAAAAAAGAGTCATGATAAAAATAGAATTTATAGACATTGACTAAAAAATTCATCAAGATCATAGGCTTTTAGTTCCAGAAGGGCCCTTAGTATAATCTGGTCTAACCCTTCACCTCACTAATCAATTAATTTAATAGCATCACAGTTGAGCATCTACCTCAACCCAGGTGTGTGCTAAGGATTGAACAAACCCAGAATTCTGACCCTCATGTCCCTCAAGGTTTAGGGCACAAATCCCTTCTACGTTGCTTCTGATAACCCGTGGCCATCCGGCATCTGCTGGAACACCTGCTGGAGGCCACCTGCTACCGCTGCTTTCTGAGGTCACTGCTCCTTCATTGTAGGATGTCACCGGCTGGGAGCTGAAATGTGCCTCTCTTGTTCTTTCCACATCAGAGCCGCATCTGTCCTCTGGGTTCACACTGAGCGGGTCTCTTCCTGCTCTAGACAAAGCCCATGTGTTTTCAAGGTGGGAGAATATAAAAGTCCCGGTCCCAATGTGCTTGGCTTTGGTCACACCCAGGGGGGACAGTATGCTCAGAGCTGCCGTCCCCTCTCCCAGCACTGTAGATAACCTTGCTCTGCTCGTCTGCTCCCTGCGCCCACTGCACAGGCTTTCCTCCTCAGTGGAGACTTTTCTAAGCTATGTCAGACCCTTTGGTTGACCTGATATGGGCCGGCACCCAAGGAGTTACAGAGCTTTTAGGTTGTTCAGTTCTTGATTAGAAGGAACTGTAACCAAGTCCCCTAGAGGCTAGGCTGGGTTGAGGTGGAGAGGAGGTGACTAGTTTTTTGACATCACCCTGGGATAATGTTCCTAGTTTCCTTTTCCCCATCCCAATCGCATGTTCTTTGACTTCCCCAAACCTGAGAATCAGAACTTTCTTCACCTTCTGTGAGAGAGAGTCTTAATTCCAAAGTCCAGGGTGTGGAAATTCAGTCCCAATGGCCACACCATTCAGTCCCAATGGCATCTTCCCAATTTCTCCCAAGAAGATGAGGGACCCTTAGTCCGTTAGAACCTGGTGGCCAGCCCTAACTTCGAGGATTCCCAGTGTGGGTCTGCTGGTAATGCTCTGTGCTTGGAAGGACTTAAAATATTTGCAGGGAAGCTCTTTCCAATTTTCTTTTCCTGGGTCTAATGTCTCCAGAAAATCTTGGTGCTGCTGTTCACTAACTGTGTGGTCTTGGGGAAGTTCCTTGGCCTCTCTGAACCTTGTCTGTAAAATGGAGAAAGCACTGATATTGATCTCCTGGGGAGCAATGAGATATTGGAACTATTGAATAACTGGTTTAAAGAACGAGGCATACTTCCAGGCACACTGCAAGCACTCAAAATGTTCGCTTCACACATCTATCACCAAGTTGCAAAGGGAAATACCAGACCTAGACTCAAGATCCCAGTCTTAGTCATACCAAAGTACGCAGAATTTTTCTCCAACTCTTTAGACACTAGAATTCTATATGTCTGAGGGTGGCATTAGCTTTCTAAAACCTTCGAAAGCTTTACACATTTACTGAGACCTCCCCCATCCCCAGGTTACCCCTAGTACCACCCAGAAACTGCCAAGGTCACATTTTGGTATGTAGCTTTCAATATCTTTTTTCAATTTTTTTTTTAAATAAAAATTGACTTGAACTGTACATATTGCTTTATAACCTACTATTTTCCTTTCATAATATTTCCCATGCCATTTAATATATTCTTATGCCATTATTATTTTTAATGGGTATATAGTTGTCAACTACAGAAATGTACCATATCTACTGGACACTTGCATTGCTTCCAGTGTTATGCTATTATAAACAATGCTGTGATGAACATCTGGGTTTTTTATTTTAGTGTCATGGTCCTGTTGACTGTGTTGACTAAAGCTCCAGGTCTTATTAAAACCTGCTGTTGCTAAGTCCCATTACTTCCCTGCCCACCTCAATCTTGTCCTTGAGCAGTTATTATTTTGAAGCCAAGTTCAGGACCTGACATTTATCTCTGTTTTAGTTTATCTTATTAGATTCAGCCCATCAGTCTAGCCTGTCTAGAGCCATCTGGATCCTGTTGATGCTTTTGCAATCTGCTTATCTTTTTTTTAAAAAAATCAACTACAAATTTAGTAAACATGTCTTTTATATTTTCGACTAAGTCATTAATAGAAATGATGCACAGGTCAAAGTTGAGGCCAGAACTCTGAGGCAGACCTCCAGAGACCTTCTTCCAGGTTTGATTAGCAAAGTACAAATTCTCCTAATTGAACAGCATTCAGCTCACATCCTCCTATAAGTTTATAATAAAGTTAATAAAACAAAGTTAGACCAGATGGTCTCAACATCCAGGCTCAGTCAAGGGGAAACAGCCTCAGAAGCAGAAGCTCAGGTTCTGGATGGAAGATTGGGATCTCATTGTTCTGTTTTAACTGGAGCACTTGGCCACCTGGTCTACTCACGGCTTTCTCAGTGACCCAGGCTGAGGGCTCCCTGGGGCTGCTGTCCCCCTCATCAGTCAGTGACAGCCCAGGGGAAATGGCTCTCAGTGCCAGCTGAGCCCAAGTAGGAGTGAAGTCCAATGCTGAAGGAACCCAGCTGGGGAGTGGCACCTCTGAGTGCCACATCAGAGCTTCAGTCCTGACCCCACGTGCAGCACCGAGGTACGGACAGCATGAATATGGGAAACCAGGCATCCCAGGCTTTCACCATTGGAGGAGCGACCTGGCATTGAGAGGGTGGTTCAGGGCCTGGCAGAAAACACAGACTCCAGTTTTGGCACTTAGCTGTGTGACTGTGGGCAAGTCCCTTTTCTTCTTTGAGTCTCGGTGTCCTTATCTGTTAAATGGGGATGAATATCATATACCTCTTAGGGGCTGGCATGAGAATTTAGTGACATAAGGTAGAGCTAGCATATAGCATATATGGTACAGTGGGGGCAGACTAGTGGCTAAGGGACCAGATTTGGCCAGCAAATGTGTTTTGTTTGACCTCACAGCATTTTAAAAAATTTTGAGTCACTTTTCAAAAATTAGGAGATTTCACTTTATACTCTGGATCCTAATTTCTCTTGAAAAATTAGAAGATCTAGCAACGTTAGGCTCACATTCCCAGCTTCCTGCATGTGTCACAGTATGGCGGCCACTAAGGACCGCTCCCCTTAGACAGGCATCCTTTTGATGGCCGTGGTCAACTCACCACTCACACAGGATATGCCTGGTACTTCCGCCCAGCCAGCCTGACCTGCTCACCTTGCAGGCCTGGGTCCCGGAGGTGTGAGAGTTCGTCCTCACTGGTTGAAGAGTGCTGGCTCGGGAATCGGATTGCTCAGCCCTTGTGTGACCTCTCAGCGTCTCAAATTCTTCTTCCATAAAGCTGGCATAATAATGGATTGTTACAAAGATTGTCTGTTGTGGCTCTTAGCTGGTGCCCCACGGAGTGGTGCGCAGCCTGCTTGCCCACCTGCGGTGGCCTCAGCTGGGAGACCAGGCTCGGAGACTCGTGGGAGCTATGGGAATTCTGAAGGGCGAGGAAACAGCAAGCACAGTGGCTGTCTCGTGGCCTGTTGCTCAGTCACGGGAGGCCATGGGAAACCATCCTAGGGCACACGGATGTCAGAGGTGACATTCGCCACAGATAAATACAAGTATTGGGGAAAATGTCACCTGTCATCATCGAAGAGGCACCCTGTATTGTATTACTGTGCCCTCCGTGTCCTCTGTCCACTGTACTCCAAGGTTCCCATGGACCTCAGATGCTGGTCATGGATTTGCCTCTTCTTCCTCCTCCTCTCTTCAGAGTATGAGCTTTTCAACACGGATTTTTTGAGAGACAGAACCACCCCCCACGGGCCTCAGAGGAGCCAAGAATTCTTGGAAAAGACTGCAGCCTCACCAGGCCACAGGGAGCACGCAGCTTGCAAACCACAGCTTTTAAACTTTCAGTCTAAAAGCTTCTGGTGCCACACAGCAGCCCAGCGTGGCACGTTCCGGGCAGCAGTGGGTGGAGTTGACTGTCCCTTCTGCCTGTGCAGGGATCTGGAAGTGCCGGGCTAGTAAACCACCTGGCTCTGTAGATCTAAGAGGTCTTGGCCCAGAGCTCGGGCCTGTTGTACGCGTTTGTAACTGACTTGGCTGTGAGTTAGCAGCAGATTTCACAGCTGCCTCCGTCTCTGCATGCCGGTCACTGCTAGAGACCTCCCTCTTCTGGGGCATTAACGGACCCCCTTGGGCACGGCTGCTGGAGCTGCTAGGAGCTGACGCCTGCCTGCCAGACAAGCTGTTCCCACTTTGTGAGGCCACCAATTCTACCCTCACTGATTTATTCTCTTTTCTCTCTTCAGAGGGTGAAGACCATCAACCCTAAGCTGCCTATTTCAACACTTCTCTGCAAATTTACCAAATGTCTTCTTCCCTCCTGCCTTGGAGTCCAACAGTTCACGTCAGGCTTCCGTGGGCACCCACTATGCACGGGCCTCATGGATAGCACCCTGGACGAGGTCTCCCTTCTCCCCAGAGCTTGTCGCCTGTTCCTCCTGAGGCACCTGCAGCATCCTGTGCTCCAGATCAGGGGCGGGTGAACTACGGCCATGGGCCAAATGTGGTGCACCGCCTGCTTCTGTAAATAAAGTTTTATTGGAACACAGCCATGCTTATTCGTTTAGCATTGTCTGTGGCTGCTTTTGTGCTACAATGGCAGTTGAGTGGTTGCAACAGAGACTGTATGCTCCATAAAGCTGAAAATATTTACTCTCTGGCCCTTTACAGAGAATGTTTGCCAATCCCTGCTCTAGGTCCCATGCCACTGTCCTCTCCACCCCTCTCCCTGGTCCCGGCTGTGTACCTATATTCTACAAACCTCCTTCTCTCTGTTCATTACCAGACTTTTTGAAGGAGTTGTCTACACTTACTGTCTCCACTGCCCACCTGTGTTGGTACTCAAGGGCTTGAGGGGGTCTGTCTTTCCAGGCACTGATGGCCACCCTCTGGATGGAGCCTGGGAGTGGTGGGAGGGGCATGGAAGGCCTCCGGGGGAATCTGCCTCTGAGCCCCCTCCCTCCCTGTGGGGCGCCCCCAACCCTCCCGCCGCTCTTGTTTCTGGTCTGGCTATGCTCACAGATGACGTGAGGGGGCTAAGAAGGAAGCAGGATCCTATGGAGGAAAGAACACAGGCTGCACAGTCAGACAGATCTGGCGGGGACTCTGCCGCTTGCTAGATGTGTGACCTTGGGTTCGTTCCTTCACCTCATCGACCCTCTCAGTTTTCTGATCCCTACAGTGGGGATGTGATGTGCTGTCTCCAGATCACTGTGATGATGAATGTACCCAGCACCCCGTATCTAGGAGGCTTCCTCTCCTCCCCACCCTTCCTCAGTGTCACTAGGGGTTCCCCACTGCCCCGGGGATGGCCAGAGGATGACAGAGGCAGCGGTGCTCTGCAGAACGACGCAGGGGCTCAGAGCCAGAGAATCCCGAGACCTGTGGCGCGGCCCCTACCTGGGCTCTGGATTCCTGCCACAAGCCCCTCTCCTCAGCCTGGTCCCTTCTCACTGTCGGGGGCTGCGGGTGAGGGGGCCCAGCCGATGGCAGGCTGCGGAAGGCGGCAGCCACGGGAGCCGAGGGACTTTGAGAGGCACAGGTGCGGGGGCCTGGCAGAGGAGGCCAGGCCGGTTGCTATGGAGAGGAAAATGTTATGCCGTTAACTTGTTTGACTGGCGGCCTTGAGAAATCCCCATGTTCCCCCGGGGGCCTCAGAGCCATCCATCACTCGGAAAGGCTCCTCTCATGACGAGGGTTATCTATTTGGCTAATAAAACTGCAATCGTGTTACGTATACAGACTGCCCTTCCCTTTTTACACATTTTATGGGGCCCTCTTCAGTTTACAAGGAGACTGAGGCGTCATCCTGTTCAGCTCTGACTCTGCCGCCGTGACAGGCATTGTGGGCACATGCTGTGTGCTGGGCACAGAGGGGTGAGAGCTGAGCCCTCGCCTTGTGGGAGCTCCTGGTCTCGTGCAAAGGCAAGCCCAACCTCAGCCTCCGCCCACCTGAGGAGGTGAAGAAGCAGCGTCCCGAGTAGGAAGGGAAGGAGGTGGCCTTGGATGGGAGCAGGGACACCCCCCTCTGAGATGGGAAGGGCAGAGGCAAAGAAGGATGAAACGACAGGGGCATTGTGAAGGGAACTAGCAACAATTATGTGTCTGCTTCGACCCAGGCACTGCTCCAGGCATTTGGCATACGCCGATTCATTTATCACGACAACAGAATCCTTTTGGTTTCGAGTAACAGAACCACAGTGCAAACTGGCTGAGACAAAGAGATGATTATTGGCTCAGGTGCCCAAATTGCAGGAAGAGCTGTGTTGACAGGCAGGGGATTATGAGTCACTTTTTCATGCCAGGAAGGATCAGGCCACCAGCTTCCCCCCGCCTCACCATTTTGTCTCCCAGGCTGGAGACATTTTGCTCTTTCCCTGGCTGCGGTTTGAAATATCCCAGGGAAGGACTCTCACTGGCTCAGACCATGACACGTGCCTCTCCTCTGAGTAAATCCCGTGGTCAGGGGTGGCTGGTGGCTCCCACTCCACTGTGTGCTAGAACTGGGATGTGAGGGCGGGAGTAGGTGCTTCCAGGGGAAGTGGTGGTGGTGAGCACAGAAATGGCCCCAGACAGCCATTTTGGCTTTTTTTCCCCCACCTTTTATTGATTTAACGAAACCTGATGAACACCAGCTATGTGCCAGGCATCGTCTTGCCACGGCAGCTTACTGTGATCAAGACACAGACCCTGCTATCTCGGAGCTTATAATTTTGTGAGGGAGACAGGGAATAAACAAGTAGCTAAGTAACATAATTTCAGGAGTGTTAAGTGATAAGTCACACAAAGAGACATAATGTAAGGGGATGAGAGAAAATGGGGGGAGGTGCTGGCTTAGACGGGGTAATCCGGGGAGGCCTTGCCAAGGGGCAGTGTTTGAGTCAGGAGCTGCCTGTTGGGGAACAAGTCACGCCAGGATCTGGCAGAGAGCACAGCATATGCAAAGGCCCTGAGGTAGGAACAAGCTTGGTGTGTTCCCAGGAATAGGCAAAAGGCCATGTAGCTGGAGCAGCGTGGGCCAGGGAGAGAGGAGTGGCCGATGGGGGAGGGGAGACAGGGTTGGGGGTCACATAGGGCCAGCTTTGCTGGCCATGGTAAGGAGTTTGGATTTCCTTCTAAGTGTGATAAGATGTCATTTTAGAGTGATGACCTTTCACAGATAAAGAAACTGAGCCACAGGGAGGTGAAGTTAACGTGTCCGGGAAGGAAGATCTTACATGGCTGAGCTGTCTCCCTGGATGGAGCCAAACCTTGTTTTCTTTCTCCACGTCATGTTCCTTCCTCTAGTCAGCTTTGGAAAAATTAGGAGGGGGCAAGGAAAGAGACTGGGCAGCAGCCTCGTGACCTCTCCTTCCTCCGTGAAGTAGGACAGATGGTCTTCCGAGAGTGAGGGGTAGGGGCGGGTCACGGGGCTGGCGGAGGATGCAAGGGGCTGGCGCAACTGCGGAGCAGAACCGGGAATGGACTCGCCCGGAGCGAACAGGAGGACTGCAGGGCAGCCGAGAGCCCGGCCAAAGCTGGAGACCGTGAATTTGTAATGGGGTGGATCAGCACAGAGATTTGATTTTCTCCAGCAGGACTTGGCAGGCAGCCGGCCTGGGATGGGAGCAGAGAGGAGGGAAGGATCCGTGAGCAAAGGTGGGGATTGGGATGGCAGGTTCGGGGGCAGTGGAGGGTGCTGGTGGGGACGTGGTGGAAATGAGTCATACACATACGAAACCATATATTTTGTTTTTTCTGGGGCTGGTCCAACACGATGGTGTTTTTCATTTTCAATAAAGGTGGTTATTTAAATTTTTAATTCATCGAGATTTAAGTTTTATACACGTGTAGGATCTTGCTTACAGATAACATCACTGTTATGGACTGAGTCCATATGTTGAAGTCCTAACCTGCGTTACTCAGAATGTGATTGTATTTTGGGATAGGACCTTTAAAGAGATATTAGTTAAAATGAGGCCGTTAGAGTGGGCCCTGATCTAATCTGACTGGGGTCTTTATAAGAGGAACTTTGGGCACAAAGATAGACTCCAGGAGTGCGTGTGTAGAGGGACACCCAGACGAAGAGGCAGCAAGAGGGTGGTGGCCCTCTGCAACCAGTGACAGAACCCAGCCCTGCCGGCACTTTGACCTTGGACTCCCGGCCTCCATGACTGTGAGAGACACATTTCTGTGGTTGAAGCCACGTAGTCCGTGGTATTTTGTTACCGCATTCCCAGCAAACTGACACAATCCTGAATCAGAATGTTTTCTCTGCGGTCAGATCCTGACCTTACCCTGCCCAGCCGCTCTACTTGAGCTGGACCGACATCCCTTTCCGTCCTCACCGCCTTCCCTCCCCGGTGGTCGCTTGTTCTCAGCGTTCCAGCCACACTGCCCTTAAACGTCCTTCTGGTCTCAGGGTCTTCCCACATTCTGTTCCCTCTGCCTAAGACATTCTTCCTCCCCTTTCTTCATTTAGATAACTCCTTGCTCTTCAGATTTTTGCTCAAATGTGCCTTTCTTTGTTAGGAAGGCATTCTGTGACCGCCACACCCCGCCTTTCCCCTGGCCCCCTAATTACAGCAATCCTTCTTTGATACACTGTCTTAGGTGGGTTCGGGAGGCAGGTCCTGGAACAGAGAACTATGTGCAGGAAATTTACTGGATCAGGGAGCTCATGGGACCAACGCCCATGGGGGGTAGCAGGTGGGAATGAGTAGGTAGAGTTGTTGAACTGCGATGATGTCACAACAAAGCCCAAAGTCAGCCCCACAAGGAGCTGTGGAGCTTGGGATGGTCCAATTGGGCTGCACTGACCAGTCATGGGGGTAAGATATTCTCAAAGGCTGAGGGCAATCCCTGGGGAAGACTTGAGTGAGAGCTGTCAGCAGCCAGTACTCCCGGCAGTTGGGGAACAGATGCCTCAGTCCTGAAGGGGGGCTTGGGGGGCGCACCGCAGCATCCACTCCCCTTCTCTTACAGCATTGGGCACCAGTCGTAAGTAAATATTCTGTGACTGGTTCATTAATTTTGTCTTCCCCACTAGGTTTAGAACAGAGGGGACTTCCTTGACAATGAAAGTGACACCCATGGGACACAGGGGAAGTGAATATGATGGATGCATGTACACGGGGGCGGGGAGGATAGTTGAACCAGGGAAGGGAAGAGCAGGACAATCTAGAAGGGAATGCTATGTGCTTGGAAGACCTGACATTGGTTATTATTGCAGGAAAAAAGGGAACAGAGGGAGAGGGGAATGTCAGTTCATTTGCCACCTGCTATGTGCCAGGCACTTTCCTATTTAATCCTTACAACAACCCTGGGACTAAGGATTGTTGCAGCTTGAAAAGGGTTGATGAGAGGTCGGACGTTTCTAAGAGGAGGCTGAGTGATTGGCTGCTAAGAGGCCTTTGAGCCTGGCATCAACTTTGTGAATTTATCGCAGAATAAATATGGCCAACTTCTGACTCCTCGGGCTCCCTGTCTCTGCTCCCTGTCTCCTGCTCTCTCTGTGCATGCTAGCTTTGCCAACTGATTTAGTTAATTAGGTTTCTTTTTACTCAATTGCCATCAACTCCAATCTTGCCTCCCTGTGACCATGCTCAGGCTGCGATGATTGGCGTTTGGGGTCTTCCCAAATTCTTCAGTCACATTTTCAGGCCATCTCTCGGTTTGTGCCAACAGATGGCATATCTCCTAATTCTGCATGGATTTTCTTAACCTAACTCTCAGAGGCAGCCTTGCCCTAGGTTCCACTCTCACTCCTGTGCGTGGCTGACGGGCACTGCTGTTGCCGCTTTGCAGAGGAGGGGCTGAAGCTCAGAGAGGTTACATCAGTGGCCCAGTAGAGCCAAGATTTGGTGGCAGGTTTTCTGGCTTCCAAGGCAGGGAGTTGGGGTGGGGTGGGTTAAGGAGAGGAAGGCCGCAGGTCAGAGTGGCGCAGCCTCAGGTTCACAGGGAGTTCTGGGCAGAGGATGTTTTGTGGTCTCGTTCTTAGGATTACCCAGGACTTGGTGGAGACAATTGCAGCCAGTTCAGCCAAGAGCCACTGGATTCTTTGAGCCATGCCTGTGTTGGCCAGAGCTGAGCCTGTGCTCCAGGGATCTCCCAGAGCCAAGCGGGGTGGCCCCAGTGGGGGTTCACCAGCACTGCTGCCCCTCGGGTTGGGTAGGCTGAGTCTGGGGGGTCTGAGGGGTTGAAATCCAGCCCACTTACCACTCACCAACCTTTGCACACGGTTTGGGGCTGCCATAGGCTGGAGGAAGAAGCA
The DNA here is from genome assembly GCF_000956105.1 of Propithecus coquereli. NCBI lineage: Eukaryota > Metazoa > Chordata > Mammalia > Primates > Indriidae > Propithecus > Propithecus coquereli. The sequence continues at coordinate 3,660,427 of NW_012142523.1, read as the reverse complement.
CCATCTTCCTGCCGGAGGGAGCGCCATTTTGTAATTCTACCGCCTGGTTCTACTGCCTTATTCTAATTCCTACAAAGGCTCTGTACGTGCTAGGAGTTTTCTGGCTGTGCTTGTTACTTCCCCTTTCTATATGCCAACTCGCTTTCTGAGATGTGAGCACACATTCTGGTATTTGACTATCATCCCTGCAGGGGTCAACAGAAGCTATCTGGGCACTGCTGTTGACCCATAAGTGTGCAGCAGTCCAGCCCAGAAGTCAGTCGCGTGGGTTGCGCCCTGCACGGTATGAGCTCCGCAGACTCCTCTGGTGCCCCCAGTTTTCTGGAAAGCCCTCTGGGCGGCCAGCACAAGGTCAAAAGCTTCTGTGCAGCGAGTCCTTGCAGGGGGATTTGTTCCAGGAAGGGAATTACATTTCAATTTGATTTAATTCAATGAGAATGACACCAAATTGATCAGCTGGTAAAATGCCATTTGATGGGCAGATCTGCTCTTTCCAAGTCAATAGGAGACACCAGAAAAATTAGTCTTGCCATTTCAGACAGAGCTGAAAGTTTTACCCATTTCTTTTGACTTTTAAAAAGGGCTCAAATTCCCTGAAGGTAGAGAACCTTTTCCTCACAGCTCTGGTGACCTGAGCACAGTGGTTAAACCATCAGGCACTGAGGGAACACAATACAAGGTCTGTATCAGTATTTTTCTTTTTCAATTAACCACCTTGTACCAGACTTTTGTGTGATCTTGAGAGATTTCTCAGATTCCTTGGGCCTCGGTACTGTCATCTGTAAAATGGGCATGTAGCCACCGTTGGCCCACCTCTGGGCGACTCCCTTTGGAGTAGCAACACGAACAACAACCACGGCCCCACAAGGACAATTGCCATTGTCCCAACAACCACAATGACTGGCATTAGTTTTGGGTAGTTACCATGTGCTAGGCACTATTGAAAGCTTCCTATGCATTATATTACATAATCCTTATAATAATTCTGTCATGTAGATACAGTTGGTTTTGCTATTGCCCTTATTTTGAAAATATAAATTTGTTTCAACATGATCCATGTATTAGGGAAGTGTTTGAGCATCATGTTAATTTAGCATTTGTTTATATCTGATTTCATGTGCAAGAAACACTGAGTGAGTGCATAAAACTGCACCCAGTAGAACTGAGCCATGCAGGAATACACAAAATGCACATGTGCACACACTTCCAACACCCACCAGCGTCCTAGTTCATCACGTGTGTTTTCAGCCACTCATCTGGTGCTACAGCTTCCTGTCTGATATAGATCCTCTCCTCCCACCACAGGACAGTAACTCTTAAGCTGTAACGCTGACACTCGTGTCCACAAAGATCTTTTTCAAGGCAATGTGTCATGCTCAGTGCAGTGTCTATATATGTCTTAGCCATTTAATACATGTAAAACCATGCTATTTTTATTAGGTTTCTTTTTTCTTTAATGTGTCACTGATGAAATTTTTGAGTGTTGTGCTCCAACCCTGTTGTTCTCATAAGCCCTGTGGTTTTTGTACAGTGTGGTAATTTATTTTATTGTATTATTTTTTTCTAAATTGCAATAAAATACACTTAGCATAAAATTTGCCATCCTAATCATTTTTTAAGCAGAATTTGAATGCAGCTCAGTGATACTAAGGACATTCACATCGTCGTGGTAACCATCACCGCCATCGAGCTGCAGAACTCTTCATCTTACAAAGCTAAAACTCTGGGCCCATTAAGCAGCTGCCCCCAGCCTCCTCCCTGCTCCTGGCAAGCACCATTCTACCCTCTGTCTCTATGAATTTGATTACTCTAAGGTACTTCACATAAGTGGAATCCTACATTATTTGTCCTTTTGTGACCGGCTTATTTCACTGAGTATAATGTCTGCTGGGTTCATCCATGTTGTAGCATATGCCAAAATTCCCTTCCTTTTTAAGGTTGAATAATATTTGATTATATGACTATACCACATTTTGTTTACTCATAGCGTGGTGGTTTTTAGGAATGCATAGGTGGCCTTATAGCAGAACTGTACTGTTATTTTTCCATTTTGCACATGAGGAAACTGAGGCACAGAGTGGTTAGGTGACTTCCCCAAGATTTCCCTGCTCATGAATGGGAGATTCAGGATTCAAACCCAGGCCTAGCTAATCCCACAACTTGTGCTTCAAACTCTTGTGTTACCTCAAATACTCTGCTTCCTTTTTTCATGTTATTGTCATCAATCCAGACGATGTTGACTTTGAGTCAATTTGGTTATTAATTTCCTGTTGTTAACAGAAGCTATAGTGTCTGAAATCTCTGCTGCACCACCTGGAATTTTTAATAAAAACTTGAGGAATTTCCAGGGGCTTCTGTGCATTGCACATGTGTAATAGCAAGATAAAAATTGCTGCTTAAAAACAGAAATTCCTGTAGCCACTTTTGAACTCCAGGTGTGGGGCGAGGGGTGCCTGGCAGAAGGAAAGCTGCTCTTTGGTTTAAGAAAACACTATAAACAGGCTTTTTGGATTACTCAAGGGAAGGCTTGCTCCCTACCCCTGCCTCAAATAGTCTGGAAGGGGAAGGCTCTAAACCAAATAGCTCTATAGAGCAAACTAGCAGGAATTTGAGAACTGTCCACTAGCAGCTCAGAAGGGAAGGAGTTTTCAGGGTCTTGCAAGACTCAGGGAGAGATTAAAGAAAGTTCATGGCAGGGAAATTAAGTGTCCCTGAACAGAGCGACAAGAGTGACAGCCAGATGGCCCTAGGAGGAATATCCTGTGTTGGGGTGGCTGAAGAACTCTGAGGTGTGACTCCTCAATTTTAAATGTTTCCAGTGGCGTGTAACCTCCTTCATCCTTTTGTAACCTCCTTCATCCTTAGTGTTGTCAGCTACAGAGAGCAGGTTCAGGTTGGCGATGCCTTCATGCAGGAAGGTGGGGGCCCAGTTCCTGAGAAGGAGAAGTAGCGGGAACAGGACAGCAGGGGTAGGAGTGCCAGGTGCCAGGGGCTTGAGAACTGGCTGAGAGCAGGGGTTGGATGCAAGAGGTGACCAGGAGAGTGGAAACACCCCCGAAAATAGTGGGAAATACTGGGGAGAAGGCTGTTCTTCCACGGTTGGCTGGGATGGAGGCTGAGGTTATTTTTGTGGATACTAGAAGAAAGAATGGTCCAAAAGACATCACACTTTACCTTCTAGGGGGCTGGCTTCCCGGGCGTGATCTGCATTCTGCTCTGCCTAGACTATTCCACAACTTTGTAATAAACCCAGCCACGATCTCTTATGGCTACAGCTTGCACATCTCTAGGGTGCCCTTTGCACAGCCAGGTGCCCTCTCAAAGTTGTTCTTGTAGATTTGAGAAGTTAGTGTGACCATTTCCCCACAGGTGGCAGTAAAGCGGCGTGAGGAAGGGACTATGTCTATTCTGCCCACAGTCATGATTCAGGCTTGTGAGAGGTAAATATAGCTGCTCTTTTTTGAGCATTTAATATGTGCCCTGCCCTTTATGCATATTATCTCTTTAAATCCTTAAAACAAACCTATGAGGTCAGCCTTGTTTCAGTTTTATCGAGGAGGAAAGAGAGGCTTAGAAGGGCTTAGAGGTTGGTGACTTACTCTAGGTCCACAGCTAGGAAGTGGTGGAGGTGGAATGTTAACTAGAATTCATCTGTCTTCTGAACCTGTGCTTGTCACCACTGTAGTTTATACCTTTATCCTTGAAAAAGATTATTGGGTTCTTAGGTCCACCTTTTGGCCTGCAACGCCCCTCTGCAAGGCCAGGTGTTCTTGCACTGAGCTGCTCCAGAATCATCTGGAGGGTTTGTTAAAGGAGATTGCTGGGCTCCCAGCCCCAGAGCTTCCAAGTGGGATCTGAGAATTTATATTTCTAACAAGTTCTCAGGTGACCAGAGTAGCTCCTCCAAAGACTACAGTGGAGAAGCACTGTGCTAGGCTGATCTAACTTGCTAGATTACCTAGGCATTGTCCCCAAGTCCCACGGTGTGCTCTGCTATACTTCTGCAGCCAAGGACCCAGACTGAGTGGGACTTGGATTTTCCATCCTCTCAGACTGGTTCTGGATCACTGTCCCTGTGATCCCGGCCAGCTGCCCAGGCTGGTCTGGGCCTGGCTTTCTCTGGTATTCAGGCCCTCCCTTAGTCCTTATGGGGACACACACACTTTCTGTGGCCAGCCTACACATCAACAATGCTGAGACCAGAGAGAGGGGGAAGCGGGACCTCAGATCCAGAGGGGGCTGGAGGACGGTGGCTTCTTCTGCGATCTCCTTCTGAGAGCAGGTGTGTTGGGCAGGCAGCTGCTGACTCAGAGATTCAAATGGCCTCTGCAGAAGCTCAGGGGCTTCTCTCCTCCCCCTGCCAGGCACAGACAGCCTTCACCTGGGAGATAGACAGGTTGTAATTCCAAGTAGAAAGAAAAAATATCTTAATATATCAGTGTCTTTTGGTGGTGGTTTAAAGGGCCCGAGAGACAGCCTGTCAAAGGCATCCTCTGGGTACCCAGACCAATATGTCTCTGCTTCTGAGCCAGTCTCTTAGCTCCGCAGCTGGAAGGGGAGTCAAATCGTGGGAGCGTGGGAGTGCGTGTGCTTGTATGGGGAGAGGTGCCTTCAAGGAAGAGGCAGCTAAGGAGCTCGTATAAAGCTCCTATGCAGGGTAAGGCTCTGTCGGGTCGGGGGGTAGGCAAGCAGAGCACTGAGATTGGAGAGACTGTCATTATCCTCTGTTTCATAGAATCTGAGGCACAAAGATGTTGAGTCACTCGCTCGAAGTTACACAGTTGGTAAGTGGCATGGATGAGACTTGAATAGACACTTCACCAAAGAAGGAACAGGGATGGCAAATAAGCACATGAAAAGATGCTCAACGTCATTAGTCACCAGGGAAATGCAAATTAAAGCCACAATGAGATGCCGCTAATGCTACAGAAACCTGACCATATCAAGTGTCGGCAAGAATGCAAAGGAGCCGGAGCGTTAACACACTGTGGGAGGAAATGTGAAATGGTACAGCCATTTTGGAAAACAGGTTGGCAGTTTCTTAAAAAGTTAAACATACACCTATCACAGGACCTGCCATTTCACTCTCTTTTACTCAAGAGAAAAGCATATGTTTACAAAAAGACTTGTACATGAATGTTTCTAGCAGCTTTGTTTGTAACAGCCCAAACAGGAAACAACCTAAATGTCCATCAACAGGTGATTGATAAACAGACAGTGGCAAACCCATACAATGGAATAATACTAAGCAATAAAAAGGAATGAACTATGGAAATATGCAACCATACGTACATATCTCAAAAGAATCATGCTGACTGCAAGAAGCCAGATATAAAAGAGTACATAGTGTGTGATTCCATTTATACACAATTCTAGAAAATACAAACTAAACTATAGTGGCAGGAAGCAGGTCAGTGGTTGCCTGGATATGGGGGGATGGGGAATGGGGGGAGCAGGAAGGGATTACAAAGGGCACAGAGAACCCTATGTTGGGGGATGGAGGTGTTCAATATCTTGATTGTGGTGATGGTGTTTCCAGGGTGTATTCATATGTCAAAACTTGTCAAATGGTGTACTTTAAACATGTACAATTCATTGCACATCACTTACTGCACGTGGAAAGAGAACACTATGTGAAGATGAAGGCAGAGATCCGGTGATGTTTCTGTGAGCCAAGAAGCTCCAAGGATTGTCAGCAAACCACCAGAATCTAGGGGAGGGGCGTGGAACAGATTCTTCCTCATGGCACTCGGAGGAAACCAACCGGGTCAACCCTTTGATCTTGAACTTCTAGCCTCTAGAACTGTGAGACAATACATTCCTGTTGTTTGAGCCATGCACTTTGTGGTGCTTTGTTTTGGCAGTCCTAGCAAACTAATGCAGTTACCTTTACATCACTCTCGTTTAGAGATGAGGGCTGCATCCCCTGCGCTTGAAATTGAGTGGCTTTTGTGACTTTCGGTAGGTAGAATACAGCTGAGCTAACCCTCTGGCTTCCAAGGCTAGGTCATAAAAGGATATAAAGCTTTTTCTTGGGCATGTTGGGCTACTTGCTACTTGCTCTTGAAGCCTTCAGTCACCATGCATGCAGCAGGACTTCCCAGTCTCCTGTGGTCTTAGGGTGCAGGGAGGCAAATGGATCTCTGTAGACAGGGGCTGTAGGGGATGGGGAAGCAGCCTCAGGCCAGCGGTAACATGGGGGACCCCAAGAGGCAAGAATGGGCTCTTATACTTTGGAAGTCCTGTTGAGTCCACTTAGAAATTTACTCAGACACGATGCCTTTTCCAGATGAGAGTTCTAGAAAGGCAACTGCATTCAGATCAGTGGTCCCCAACCTTTTTGGCACCAGGGACCAGCTTCATGGAAGACAATGAATTTTTCCAAGGATGAGGGGTGGGGGAAGGCAGAGCTCAGGCAGTGATGCGAGCGATGGGGAGCGGCCGTAAATACAGATGAATGTTTATTCACTCGCTCCCACTCACCTCCTGCTGTGTGGCCTGGTTCCAGAGTTTCATGGAAGACAATTTTTCCACGGATGGCGGGGAAGGGGGAGGCAGGAGGTGGAGCACAGGTGGTGATGCGCGTGGCCTGGTTCCTAACAGGCCACAGGCCACGGACTGGTACCAGGCGTCGGCCTGTATGGTCGTGGACAGAAGATTTAGGTGATTGCTTCTCTTTCTTCCTAGGAAACCAGTAAACCCAGACTCTGAAGAGGTGTCAGGGACGGGAGGCCTCTTCTCTCAGGGAGGCACAGTGGTGGCCTCTGCATGGCACTATCTGAGATGCATCTCCAGCCGGAGGCCCCGACGCCACCTCTGCACCCCATGTCTTCTCCCCTCAGCATCGCCTCCACTGAGCCATCCTCATTCACCCTCAGAATGGCCTCTGATGGAGTCTCCACTCTGTGCCCAGCACTTTACCTACATTACCTAGCTCAGTCCTTGCAACGACTCTGCACAACGGGTTTTATTGTCCTTCGACTCTATCATTCACATCTCAGTAGGGATCAATTAACCAAATTGATCCTATAAGCAAATCTCAGGAGCACCATGAACCTTTCAGGCAAAAGAACAGGCTTTAAGTACTGTGAGGAAGGCTGGCCCCTTTAAGGAAGAAATGACTGCAACCAGAGTTTAAGCAGGTTGTAAAATGTTGAAATCTGCTGAGCTCTGGAATGGAAATTTCTTTCAATGTAGATTAGGACTTGATTCAGAGGATGGAGAGAGACTGGTACCTGTGGTTCCCTTGGCAACCGCTCTCCGATTGGAAGGAGCCCGAGTACAGAGAAAGGAGCAGCTGGGAGGCCTGTGTGACTCACCCAGAAGTGGGCAGGAAGCAGTTAAAAAGCAGCCACCCCGTGAGACTGTGGAGGGACAGGGTTTTTTTCTTTCTTTTAATCAACCTGCCAAGGTCTCAGGAGGTACTGCTGATACCAGAGATACCAGGGAAGCAGCAGAGAACGGCGGCTTCTGAGAAGCCCCTTGGTTAGGAAGAAAGTTGTTCTCTTTTCACTATGAGCTTAGAAGGCTTCCAGGCTGTCTCCTTCTGCAGCACGAAGAGAGAGTAAGTCAGACAAATGTATCCTCTGGAGTGTCCAGACAGCCGTAGAATTCTGAGCAGAGGTGTAGCTCGGCATTTACATAAACACCTTCCAGTAGCAGGGGGAATAGAAGGAGATAGGACTGCAGAAATACCAGGGGTGAAGTCTTCATCTGAAAGTCCAACCTTTGATCAAGAGTTGGGAGAGAGCCTGAGACTTGGTATCAGCCATGATTCTAGGCTGTCTGGTCCGAATAACGGATCAGAGGAAAAGCTTATATAATGCCTACTTCGTGCCAGCCTCCCTCCTAAGGGCTTTGTTTAAGGGCATTTGCTCATTTGAGTCCTCACAACAGTCGTAGGAGGTAAGTTCCATTGTTGTCTCTTTGTAGGATAAAGACAGCGAGGTGCAGAAGAACCCGCAGCAGAGGTGCACAGCTGGTGAGCCTGGAGCCGGGATTTGGACCTGGGTTGTCCTCCCGGTGTGAAGTGGGGTGGACCAACATGGGACGCAGGGGAGGATTAGCTGGAGAAGCAGGACAGGGAGCAAGAGAGAAGAGACCCTAAACAGCACTAGGCCAGAGACACTTTCCTCACCTGTGTCTAAACCTGATTATAGACATGTTTTATCACAGCAGAGCCCCAGCACCCAGAGGGGTCCCTCCTCAGGGTGGCTCCTGGCCTTTCCTGACACAAGAGGGGTGCTTTGAAAACACAGATCTGGTTACGGCACTCCCTTCGATGGAAATGTCCCTTGCCTATGGGATCGAGCACAGACTCGTTGGCCTGTGTATAAAGCCTTCCCTGTCAGCCCTGGTAGCTGCACCTCTCCTCGCTGCGTGTCTGTGCTTCTAAGCCCTTTCCCCTGGCAGGGCTACACATGGCTCACCCACATCCCTGACGGCTGTTCTTGCTGGGTGATGCCACCCTGTGGTGGGTTGTCTGTGAAGGGAAGCACGCCTCCTCTGTGAGACCACCAGGTAATCATAGGTAACCAACACCAGAACATAAAAATACAATAACCATAAACAGCAACAATAATTTTAAAACAAGAAAACAAGTGCTGAGTTCTAGAAAACCAGCACGTGTGCATTAATTATGCAAGAGACCCTCATGTGCTGTAAAGCGTACATGAAGCCAAACAACTCGACTCCACCATAAATTTGATATAAAGTGGATATGCTGGGAAGTGGAATGGCGCAGAGACAAGTCGGACCCGCTTCTGCTACTACTGATTGTGTGACTTCGGGCAAATAAACCTCTCTGAGCCTTGGTCTCCTTAAAGCTAAAGAAGAAATAATCATGTTCAGGCAGTGGTGTGAGAATTAAATGTGATAATATGTCTAAGGCTTCAAGCAGAGTCCTTTGCCTTACTTTTCCTGATAGTATTTCCTGGGAAACATTTCCTGATAATAGTTCCCAGGAAATATGAAATAACAATTAATAGCAATTTTCCTTAGTTTCTCAGAATGCTTTTTATGAATCATCTAGATGAGAAGGTAGAGCTGAGGTCGTCTTTCCCTGTGTGACATTCAAACTCTTTCCATGTACTTAGAGACACTCAAACTCTTTCTATGTACTTAGAAACACTTAAAATCTTTCTAGGTGCTCAGACTGAGGATTCTCCAGGTGTGGTCCTTGGCCACACAGGGCTTCCTGATGGGCGGTAAACTGATCCAAAAATCTAAGTTCTTGTTTTGTTTAGCCTTTTTTATAAACAGACAAATGCTATGCAGTCTGCAGACTTTTTTTTTTTATTTCAGGGTATTATGAGGGTACATTATGGTTACATTTTATGTCTTTGCCTCACCCAAGCGAGGGTTAGAGGCATGCCTTTCCCCTCTATAATGCTCCCCATGTCCTTTAGTTGTGAGTTTACCCCCCCATCCCCCTAATCCCTGGAGAGTATTCCTGCCATGTGAGCATACTAGTGTTCATCAGTTAGTACCAATTTGATGGTGAGTACAAGTGGAGCCCATTCTTCCGATCTTGTGATACCTCACTTTGGATAATGGGCTTAAGTTTAATACAGGAAAATATAAGAGATGCTAGATCACTGTCGTTTCTTATAATTGAGTAATATTCCATTGTATACATATACCAAATTTTAATAATCCACTCATGAATTGATGGGAATTTGGGTTGTTTCCACATCCTTGCAATAGTGAATTGTGCTGCCATAAACATTCGGGTGCAGATGTCTTTATTGTAGCATGTTTTTTGCTCTTTTGGGTAGATGCCTAATAGTGCTATTGCTGGGTCGAATGGTATTTCTATTTTTAGCTCTTTGAGGTATCTCCAAATTCTTTTCCACAGAGGTTGCACTAATTTGCAGTCCCACCAGCAGTGTAAGAGTGTGCCTGTCTCTCCACATCCTCGCCAGTATTTATTGTTTTGGAATTTTTTGATAGAGGCTAATCTCAGTGGGGTTAGGTGATATCTCATGGTGGTTTTGATTTGCATTTCTCTGATGATTAGAGATGTTGAGCATTTTTTTTATATGTTTTCTGGCCATTATTCTGTCTTCTTTTGTAAAGTTTCTGTTCATTTCCTTTGCCCATTTGTTGATGGAGTTGTTTGATTTTTTCTTGTTGATTTTTTTTAAGTTCTAGATAGATTCTAGTAATCAGCCCTTTATCAGATGTGTAGAGAGCAAATATTTTCTCCCATTCTGTAGGCTGTCTATTTGTTCTAATGATAGTTTCCTTGGCTGTGCAAAAGCTTTTTAATTTGATGAGATCCCATTTACTTATTTTTGTTGCTGCAGTGATTGCTTTGGGGGTCTTCTTCAAGAGTTCTTTGCCTAGGCTGATGTCTGAAAGGGTCTTCCCAACATCTTCTTTTAGAATTCTTAAGGTTTCATGCCTTAGGTTTAAGTCTGTTATCCATCTTGAATTGATTTTTATGAGAGGTGAGAGGTGGGGATCCAGTTTCATTCTTCTATATGTAGCTATCCAGTTTTCCCAGCACCATTTATTGAAAAGAGATTCTTTTCCCCAGTGTATGTTTTTGTCTACTTTGTCAAAGATTAGATTACCGTATGCGGATGGTTTCATCTCTGGATTTTCAGTCCTGTTCCAGAGGTCTATGTCTCTGTTCTTGTGCCAATACCATGCTGTTTTAGTTACTATAGCCTGGTAGTACAGCTTGAAGTCTGGTAGACTGATACCTCCCAGTTTGTTCTTTTTACTTAAGATTGCTTTGGCTATACGAGGTCTTTTCTGGTTCCATACAAAGCATAGAATTATTTTTTCTAGATCTGTAAAGAATGATGATGGGATTTTGATAGGGATTGCATTAATTCTGTAGATTACTTAAGGTAGTGTGGACATTTTAACGATATTGGTTCTACCAGTCCATGAGCAAGGCAGGTTTTTCCATCTGTTTACCTCTTCTACAATTTCTTTTCTTAGTGTTTTATAGTTCTCCCTGTATATGTCTCTCACATCTTTTGTTAAATATATTCCTAGATATTTAATTTTCTTTGAGGCTATTGTAAAAGGTATTGCATTTTTGATTTGAATGTCAGCTTGACTGTTATTGGCGTATATGAATGCCTCAGATTTGTGTGTATTGATTTTGTATTCTGAGACTTTACTAAATTCATTTATCAATTCTAGGAGTCTCTTGGATGAATCCTTGAGGTTTTCTAGATATAATATCATATCATGGGCAAAGAGAGAGTTTGATCTCATCTGCTCCCATTTGGACACCCTTAATATTGCTCTCTTGCCTAATTGCTGTGGCGAGGATTTTGAGCACTATGTTGAATAGAAGTGGAGATAGAGGACAACCTTGTCTGGTTCTGGTTCTAAGTGGGAATGGTTTCAATTTTTCCCCATTCAATATGATATTGGCAGTGGGTTTGTCATAAATGGATTTAATAATTTTAAGGAATGAGCCATCTATGCCTATTTTGATGAGAGTTTTTATCATAAAGGTGTGTTGGAGTTTGTCAAATGCTTTTTCTGCATCTATTGAGAGAATCATATGGCCCTTGTTCTTGCTTTTATTTATGTGGTGAATTGCATTTATAGATTTGCATATATTAAACCAGCCTTGCATCCCTGGAATAAAGCCCACCTGGTCATGGTGAATTATTTTTTGATGTGCTGCTGAATTCTATTTGCTAAAATTTTGTTGAGGATTTTTGCATCTATATTTATGAGGGATATTGGTATTGTTCGATTGAAAGGTGAGCAAAAGACATGAACAGATGCTTTTCAAAAGAAGATAGACAAATGGCCAACAAACATATAAAAAAATGCTCAATGTCACTAATCATCTGGGAAATGCAAATTAAAACCACAATGAGATATCACCTCACCCCTGTTAGAAAATCCAAAACCAATAGATGCTGGTGTGGATGCAGAAAGAAAGGAACGCTTATACTCTGTTGGTGGGACTGCAAATTAGTACAACCTCTATGAAAAACAGCATGGAGGTTTCATGGCAACATTTTATCCTCATCCAAACCATGTAAGGTAGGAAGAAACAAGTGCTGATATTGCCATTTTACAGGTAGGAAAATGGAAGATCAAATAGATAAAGGATATCCTTTTCAACAAGTGGTATTGGAACAATGGATCATCCATATGTAAAAAAGTATGAACTTCCATCCATACCTCACACCATATAAAAAATTTACTCAAAATGGATCATTGAACTAAATGTAAAATCTCAAACTATACAATTTTTATAAGGAAACAGAAAGGAAATTTTTGTGACCTTGAATTAGACAAAGATAACTAGATAAGTCACCCAAAGACACAATCTGTAAATGAGCAAATTGATAAACTCAGTATTTACACAAGAGAAAAGAAAGTGTATGTTCATACGAAGATTTGTACATGAATATTTATACCAGCTAATAGCTTTTGTTTTCAAATAATAGTCCAAAACTAAAAATTCAAGTGTCCATTAACTGCTGAGTGGATAGTAAATTGAAGTAAATCTGTACAATGGAATAATTCCAAGCAATAAAAAAGGAATGAGCTACTGATACAAACAAGCACATGGATGAATCTCAAAAATAATTTTGCAAAATGAAAGAAGCCAAGCAAAAAGAATTCATACTATTTGATTTCATTTTTATAAATTTCCAGAAAATGCAAACTTACCTGTGGTGAAAGATCAATTGTTACCTGGGAATTGGGGGAGGAGAGAAGACAGGGAGGGATTCAAAAGAAATTTTGGGGGGCTAATGGTTACGTTCATCATTTTGATTTTGGTAATCATTTCATGACTGGTCAAAACTTATCAAATTGTACATTTTATATCTATAGTTTATTGTATGTCAGTTAGATTTTGATAAAATTGCTAAAAAACTTAACAGCAAGGAAACAAATAATTTATTAATAATAAAAAATCAACAAAGATTTGAATAGATATCTTACTAAAGAAGCTCTATGAATGGCATACAAACACAAGAAAGGATGCTCAATATCATGATCAATTAGGGAGATGAAAATTAAAACAAAAATGACTATACACCTATTAGAATGGCTAAAATAAAATTTAAAAAAAGACAGCCTCACAATTTCAAATGCTGGTGAGTATGTGGAGCAACTGGAATTCTGATACATTGCTGGTGGAAATGAAAATGGGACAGCCACTCTGGAAAATGCTTTGGCAGTTTCTTACAAAGTTAAATATACACATACCATATGATCCAGCTATCCCATTCCTGGGTATTTAGAGAAATGAAGACATGTTCACACAAAAATTTGTACACAAATAGAAGTTTAACATTTAATCACCAAAGGAATGGAAACAACCCCAAGGTCCTTTAACGTGTAAGTGGATAAACAGACTGTAGCGTATCCATATAATAGAATACTATGCAGTAAAAAAAAATGAATGAATGATTGGTTTATGTAATAGTGTGGGTGCATCTCTAAGCCTTTATGCTGAGTGAAAGAAGCCATTTGCAAAAAGTCATAGACTGTATTATTCTATTCATATGAAATCCTGGAAAACTATAGGTATAAATAATGGATCTATGGTAGGGGAAGAATTTGACATAAAGGGGCAGTGTCAGGGCATTTTCTGGGGATATGAAACTGTTTTGTATCTTGATTGGGGTGGACATGTTTTAAAGCTCATAGAACTGTACACCAAAAAGAAAATCACTTTACTGTATTTAAATTTAAAACATACTTAAGGGATGAAGCTGAAGCAGTACTCAGCAGGAAACTTAGCATCGAGTGCTTTTGAAGATTAATAAGCTAGACCAGTGTTCTTCAACTTCAGCACAGTTTCCTTTGGGCTGGATGATCCTTTGTTGCAGGGGCTATCTTGCTCATTGTGTTAATAGCGTATTTAGCGGCTTCCCTGGTGGCTACCCATTAGATGCCAATATCATCTTCCTCCCGGTGGTGACAGCCAAATAATGTCTCCAGACATTGCCAAACGTCCCAGAGGGGGCAAAACTGTCCTGGTTGAGAAACACTGAATTACTATAAATATCCAACTTAAGAATTTTAAAAAGGAGTAACATAATAGTGATCCAAAGAAGTAGAAAGCAGGATATATAGAAAAAAACAAGAGCAAGCACTTATGTAGTGGAAATCAAATGTACATTAGAGAGGCTCAATGCAGCCAAAAGTTGTTTCTTTGAGAAAACTAATAAAATTTAAAAATCTCTGGTGAGATTGATCAAGGAAAAAAGAAAGAAGACAGACAAAGCAATGCAAGAAATAAATATTTACAAGTGCTGCTGAGATTTAAAAGATAAGATGGCGCTGGGCGCGGTGGCTCATGCCTGTAATCCTAGCACTCTGGGAGGCCAAGGCGGGCGGATTGTTTGAGCTCAGGAGTTCGAAACCAGCCTGAGCAAGAGTGAGACCCCGTCTCTACTAAAAATAGAAATAAATTAATCAGACAACTAAAAATATCTAGAAAAAATTAGCCAGGCATGGTGGTGCATGCCTGTAGTCCCAACTACTCGGGAGGCTGAGGCAGAAGGATTGCTTGAGCCCAGGAGTTTGAGGTTGCTGTGAGCTATGATGACGCCACGGCACTCTACCCAGGGCAACACAGTGAGACTCTGTCTCAAAAAAAAAAAAAGATAAGATGGTACAGTGAAAAACTTTATGCTAATACTTTGGAAAACTTAGATGAAATGGAAAAGTTTCTAGAAAAATATAAGCTACAAAAACTGACTCAAGAAGAAATATAAAATGAACTATACTATAATTATTAAATAAATGGAATTATTAGTTTTAAGATGATTAGAAAACATCAGATCCTCTCAAATGATTTTGCTGGAGAGTTCTACCAAACATTCAGAAAATAGATATTTCCAATCTTACACAAACTATTCTATAATATAAAGAGGAAACGTGACCCAACCCATTTTAAAAGGCTAGCATAATCTTGATACTAAATCCTGACAAAGACAGTATAGGGAAGGACAATTGTAGGTGAATTTTACTCAAGAACATAGACACATAATTCTAATCCAAATATTGGTAAACAGAATCCTGCAATGTAGATAAATAATAACATGCCAAGAGCTAGTTTACCCCAGGCATGTAAGATTGGGCAAACATAAAAAAATCCGTGTGATTCCCTACATTAACAAGATAAAGAAGACTAATGGATATAAAAATTTAATGAAATTGAATATCCATTTATGATTTTTTTAAAAAGTCTTTGCAACGTAGGGATAGAATAAAATGTCCTCACCTAATAAAGTCTACCTATAAAAAACCTTCACCAAATATCATATATAAAGATAAAGCCTTGAAAGTGTTTTTTCCCTCTAAGATGAGAAATAAAACCATAGTGTCTACTATCGCCACTTCTCTTCAACAGTATATTACAGGTCCTAGTGAATAAAACAAGGCAAATAACATATACCAAAAACAAACAAACAAACAAACAAACAAAAACGAAAGAAACAAAGAAACAAAGAAAGAAGAATTCGAGAAGAACAATAATACTGTCATTACTTTGAGATGCTAGCTTATAAACATAGAAACCCCCAAAGAATATGCAGAAACATTATTAGAATTAATAAAAAGTCTCTGGACATAAAGCCAGTATAACAAGTTAATTGCATTTCCTACGTCGACAATAAACTGTTAAAATTGTACTTAAAAATAGACACCATTTACAATACCTCCAATAAAATGAAACACCTAGGAATAAAAATATCTAAAAAATGCAAAAACTTCATGGAGGAAATATAAAACTATTGAAAACATTTAAAAATGATTAAATAATAATATACTAAGTTGATGGATTGGAAGGCAATAAAGTAAAAACATCTGTTGTCCCAAGTTGATCTATGGATTCAATGCAAATCCAGTTGAAATCCAATAAGTTTCCTTTTTAAGAATCCTGACGAACTGATTCTAAAATACATATGGAAGAGGAAAGGGCGAAGAATAGCCAAAATCTGCCAAAAAAGAATAAGGTGGAGAACTAGTCTTATCAAATATCATTCTAATGCTATAGTAATTAAAACAGAGTGGCACTATCTTAGGAACAGACAGGCCAATGGAATAAAATAGAAATCCCAGAACAGACTCCCCCCACAGGAATGGAAATGATTTATGAAGGAGTTAGTATTGCAGTTCAGTGAAGAAAGACTCAATTGAAAAAACTGTGCTGGGTAAATTGATCATTCATATAAAAAATTGGGCTCATATCTCATGCCATATATAAAATTCAATTTCAGATAGTTAGAGATTTAAATGTAAAAATTAGTATTATAAAATTTAGCGATGATGATGACGATGATAATAACACATAATACCTACCATGCACCAGAAAATCTTTGAGCTGCTTTATGCATGTTAACTTGTTTAGTCCAACAGAACAACTATATGGTGAAGGTACTAATATCATTTCCATTTTGCATTTGAGTAAATTGAGCTGCAAAGAGGTTAAGTAAGTTGCTCAAGATTTCATTGCTAGGTACCCCCATAACATGCTGAAATAAAAATTAAAAAAAAAATTAATTTAAGATGGATAACAGACTTAAACCAAAGACATGAAAGCATAAGAATTCTAGAAGAAAATATTGGAAAAACTCTTTTAGATATCAGCCTAAGCAAAGAATTGATGAAGAAGACCCCAATGGCAATCACAGCAACAACAAAAATTAATAAATGGGACTTGATTGAATTAAAAAGCTTGTGCACAACCAAGGAAATAATCAATAGAGTGAACAACCTACAGAATGGAAGAAAATATTTGCATGCTATACATCTGATAAAGGGCTAATAATGAGAATCTACAATGAACTCAAGCAAATAAGAAAAAATCAAACAACCCCATTAAAAAGTGGGCAAAAGACATGAACAGAACCTAAAGAAGATAGACCAATGAACAATAAACATGTGAAATAGTGCTCAACATCACTAATAATCAGAGAAATGCAAATCAAAACCACAATGAGATACCACCTAACCCCAGTGAGAATGACTTTATCAAGAAGTCCCAAAACAATAGATGCTGGTGTGGACATGGAAAGAAAGGAACACTTATACACTGTTGGTGGAACTGAAAACTAGTACAATTTCTATGGAAAATAGTATGGTGATTCCTCAAAGAACAAAAAGTAAACCTACCATTTGACCCAGCAATCCCACTACTGGCTATTTACCCAAAGGGGAAAAAAGTCATTTATCAAAAAGACACTTGCACTAGAATGTTTATTGCGCACAATTCACAATCGCAAAGATGTGGAATCAAACCAAGTGCCCATCAATTCATGAGTGGGTTAATAAAATGTGTATGTATACAATGGAAAAAAAAAAAAGATTTCATTGCTAGGATTTGAACCTAGACAGTTTGGCTTGGGCGTTCATGTTCTTAAACACTGTAACTACAGGAGTAGCATAGGAGGATGTATTTATGATCTCAGGATAGGTGAGGATTTCTTAAAATCCAAAAACTGCAACCATACAAAGAAGCTTGAAAAATTGACTACATTCAAATTTTTGTTCATTAAAAGACACCCCAACAGAAGCGAAAAGACAAACCACAAGCTGTAAGAAGAGATTTGCAACACATGAGTGGCAAAAGATTAGTATGCGGAATATGTAGAAAAACCTCCTGCAAACCAATGAGAAAATGCCAAACAACCCAATAGAAAAATGGGCAAAAGAACTTAAATAGGCACTTAAACAAAAAGGAAACTTGAATGTCCAGACCGAATGCTCAATCTCACCAGGGAACTACAGAAACTGTTTGTATTTGTTTGTATGATTATTTGTAACCAGGGAAATGCAGATAAAACAAGATAGCATTATGCACTCATCAGGTTGCCAAAATTGAAGGGAAAAAAATCTCACTAGATCAAGTGTTGGCAAAGATGTGGAATAACAGGAACTTTTACCCTGACGGTAGGAGTGTAAAGTGATATGATTCTTTTGGCATAAATTTAGCATCATATAGTAAAGTTAATAATGCCCATACCCAGTGACCCAGAAAGGTTACTTCTAGGCCTTCACCTTTATATCTAAACACTCCTGGTGCACGAGGAGACACATCAAGAATGCCCACAGTAGGTTGGGCAGTGGCTAATGCTTGTAATCCCAGAATTTTAGGAGACCAAGGCAGGAGTTCGCTTGAGGCCAGGAGTTTGAGACCAACCTGGGCAACATAGGAAGACACTGTCTTTACAAAAAATAAAAAAAAAATTATCTGGGCATGGTGATATGTGCCTGTAGTCCCAGCTACTCATGAGGTTGAAGCAGAAGGATGGCTTGAGTCTAGCAGTTTGAGGTTGCAGTGAGCTATGATGATGCCACTGCACTCCAGCCTGGGTGACAGAGCGAGACCTTTGCTAAAACAACAACCACCACCACCAAAACCAAAAAAATAGAAAAAAAAAACTCCCACCAAAAACAAACAAACAAACAAGAATGCCCATAATAACTCATAGTAACATTGTTTGTGAAAGCAACACACTAAACAATATCCATTGACAGTAGGATGGATAAACACATTTTCATCCAATTTTTACTGCACAATAGTATACAGAAACAAAAACAAAAAATCCGTCTGCATAGATGAAACTGAGGACAATAATCTCGAATAAAAGAGCAAGCCATAAGACAAGTTACAGAGTGAGAGAAAATATTTTCAAATCACTTATCTGACAAAGGACTAGTATATAGATTCTATAAAGAACTCTCAAAACTCAACAGTAAAAAGTAAACAAACAATCCAGTTAGAACTTGGGCAAAAGACGTGAACAGATATTTCACTAAGAAGTTATTCAAATGACAAATAAGCCCATGAAAAGATGTTCAACATCAGAGTAATGCAAATTAAAACCACAATGATACCCATTTATCAGAATTGCTAAAATAAAAAACAGTGAGAACACCAAATATTGGCAAGAATTCA
Organism: Propithecus coquereli; assembly: GCF_000956105.1. Lineage (NCBI taxonomy): Eukaryota > Metazoa > Chordata > Mammalia > Primates > Indriidae > Propithecus > Propithecus coquereli. Next base: position 3,641,520 of record NW_012142523.1, on the reverse strand, counting down.
GAGAAATTGGGTCACTTCTAAGTTGTTGATAGGATGTAAAATAATAGGGCTAATCTAGAAAACAGTTTGGCAATTTCTTATAAAACTAAGCATGCATATGACCCAGCCATTGCACCTCAGGCATTCATCCCAGGGAAATAAAAACTTATGTCCACACAAAAACCTGGGAAGCTTTATTTGTAATTGCCAAATATTCAAAGAAGCTCTATTTGTAATTGTAAATAACTGGAAACAACCCAGATGTGCTCCAACAGGTGAATGGTTAAACAAACTGTGGTATATACATCTGATGGAATACTGCTTCACAATAAAAAGGAATAAACTATGGATACACGCAACAACTTGGATGAATCTTCAGGATTGAATTGAAAAAAGTCAATCCCGAAAGGCTACATATTGTATGATTACATTTATGTAACATTTTGAAATGTTAAACATATTAAACAATATGTTTTTCAGGATATGAGATCATAAAGACAAAAAGCACAGGAGAAATAAACACAGAATTAGGATTAGGGCTCCTGTGGGTAGGTGGAAAGGAGATGAAATCAAGGAAGATCACAGAGGGGTCATGCTTTAATGATCATGCTTTATTTCTTAAACTGGATGGTGGGACACATGAGTGTTCCTTTTATTGTTTTTCTTTGTACAGTAGATATATTTTATAAATATTTTTGCATCACTCAGTATTTAAAACCTTTTAGAAAGTCTTTGATGTGTACTGGTGTACATATTGTGTGTGTATTTGTGTTTGGCAATGTGTTTCTATCTCCTGAGCCTGGCAAGCTCTTTCCTACCACAGGACCTTTGCACTTGCTATAATCTCGGCTGAGAACTCTCTTTCCCTGGCTCTTTAGAGATTTGGTCCCACCTCAGCTCAGACAAGTGGAGTGAAGAAACTTTCAGATCAGCACTTACACATTCTGAAGTAATCTTGTTTATTTATACATTTATCTGTCTAATGTAAGCTCCCTGATAGCAGAGACATTTTCTGACTCATTCATCCCAGCACCTAGACATAGGTTGACAGACTGAACGGATATTTGTGCATATGAGTTTGGGCTTTAAAAAAGCATGCCAATTCGAAGTGTTGACTTCCCAAGATTTTGTTTGGGGTACAGTTAACAGTGTCATGGTAAACTAGGGGTTAAATTGCTCTTAAAATCATTGGTGATTTCTAACTGAAGGGGAGAGTTATGTAGAATAACAAGGGGCATGTCTCCGAAGGACACAGGTAACAGCATAGAACAAGTTTAAAAGAGTTAAACAAATTCCAGCTAAAGAGAGAATAAGTTTAAATTGGGTCATTTTCCCTGGAGATTATTGCAATTTTAAGGGTAATGCAGCTCCCAAGAATGTTAGCTTTACTCTTGGTGACCATGGATATAACAGTGTGTGGGCCCATCATTAATCAGGATAAGGCATTATAGATCTGGGTGTTATTACCCCAGGTTTGTTTGTAAAATGGATTTCTTCGCAGGAAGCACTGACATGTAACCATGTGATGTTTGGATTGAGCTTCAGAGCAGGGATGGCTTGGCAAAGGCCTTTGCGGTTTATAACTGATTTTATTTTCTACAATTGAATTTTGAATTTTGAAGTCCAATCAATTTGAGTTCTTTACAAATATAATTTTGTTACCCATGGAATGGTTTGAATTTAAGTTTCATGGAAGTAAGTTTGTGTGCAGTTTGGGCTTTTAAAATTAATTCTGATTGGAAACATTTCATTATTGTGAAATGTTTGGTGATAGCAATTGTGAGGTTAGAACTGCTTGTTCATAAATAGGGTTATTATTGGATTTCCTCCTGCTTGATTGATATATGATGGAGGAGACACACCTATAGCATAAGTTCTTTTTTGGGGGGTGGTGATTTTGGGTACAATCACCACGGAATATAAAAGCGGGAGACGCAGAAGCAGAGAATTTAGTTCATGTCTTTCAGTGTAATTGATTTGAATACGTTCAGCAAGAGTATGCGTTTATGGGGAATTAGCGGATCAGCGATTTACAAATGTTACCACTATAAACGGATCTGAAAAAGAGACGATAGGACCTGCTGAGTGATTTCTGGTGATGAGGAATGTATGTTTCTACAGGAACTCCAACGCCTAGGGTTTTCCATAACATAAAACGGAGTGGGTGTGCTGGGCTGGGTGGAAAGCCACCATTTCCAGGATCAAAATTATAAAAAGAATTATAATAACTGCAACTTGTTGAGTATTAACCGTGTGCCAAGTACTTTGCCAAGAATTTATCTGCATTATTTCATTTAATCTCATAAAAAGCCCATGTGGTAAGTCATGTTGGGTTGTCGATTATCCACCTGGCATCACCGCCACCAGTAGCCAGGTGTCCTTTGCATTGTGGAAGAGAAGCTGGGACCTACGTTTCCCAGAACACCTTTCCCCATGTGGTTCCTGGTTTGAGTCTGCCAAGAGGTGTGCTTGTGGGAGATTTGGAAAGTAGAAAATATGGAGGCTATTATTCTCCAATAGGTGCAGGTAGATAAATAGGCAAAGATGAGCTTCTTGAGGTTCACCTGCTGCACTGCTGCAGCCTGAGAAGGTCAGCAGACCTTCCCAAGGGGTCTGGGTAAGACCTTGGGAAATCCCTGCTATGCTGATACTGCTGGGGTGTTCAGTGGTGGCTTCCCCAGCTGTTGCTTTCCATAGCCCAGCTGTGGAAGCTTCTAATTCCCTTCATTAAAGCTCTTTCTACTTGGACTCTGTAGAGTGGCTTCTGTGTTTCTGATTGCACCCTGCCTAACACATAGGTTATTATTCTTCCTTCTGTCTTTCAGATGAGTGAACTGAGGTTTAGAGAGGCGGATTGCCTGAGCACACACAGAGAATGGTACAGTGGGATCAACACCCAGGTCTGCCTGTTGCATGGTCTTAATCACAATCCTCCCCCATCTCTGAAAATCACCTGGGCATCCAGGTGTGTGAACTCTGCTCACGGCCTCATCATGCATGCAACACTTGTTCGATCCCAGAATATTAGCCCCATGTTAACTCTCACCGTGGGCGTTCCTTTCAGAGGTGGGGTCTGCCATTTGATGGTCTGCTTAGACCGCAGGGTCACCGGTCAACTCTGGTTGCTCCTCCCGTTGGAGACCCAGGCAGCTTCTGGGGATTAGTTAACTTGTGGATGAAAACAAGAAATATATTTTCATACATTGCCTTGCTCGTACCACTTGCCATTGTAGATGGAAGATTTTTGCATTCATGATTTTAGGGACAGCTAAAATTGTTCATAATAGGTGTCCTGAAGGTTATTACATACGGGGTGTTAACATTGCTTACATCAGAGAAGAGGTGGTGGAGCGGGGCCTGAGAAAGCTGTAATTTATAATCTTTCTATTGTATATTTCAGTTGTTATAATAAGCATGTATTGCTTTTGTAATTCGAAAAACATCCTGTACACAAACTGAATATAAAATTAAAAGATATGTCCACTTAGATACAAGGGTAGGTGGCATGATGTATGTGGCGGTGACACCAAGTTGACAACAGACATCTATAATGTCACACAGTGTATTTTAAGTGATGGCGCAGGACTTTTATGTGGCAGCCAGCAGAATAACAGTGGTTCTCAAATCTTTCTTTAGCTGGAGAATCCACATTTGAATGACATTCCACGTGGAACCCCAATACATGAAACCGAGAGAAGGGGAGCTACTGTGAATGAAACTACAGTAACCCCGGAAGCCCGAGAGCCCCATAACTTGGCATCTTTATTCCAGCCCCCACTTCTAGCAGCCCTTGAGAGGTTACCGTAGAACCTTAGTGACGTGAAGAAAACACAAATGACAACAAGAAGCCAGCTCTCATGCTGACTGGTTTCTTGTGTTTGCTTATTAATAACCTTTCGCTCTGTAGGGGAGGCCATGGGAATGAACCCTGGATGCTTCTCCATGATGATGAGTGAACATCAAGCGTCTCCACGGAGCAGAACTCACGTGAACACTAGCCTGATAAACAGATATTTCAGGAACTCCATGAGAGAGAGAAGACGAGGTCTAGGTGAGCATTGTTCCTCCAAGGTCTGGAGTCAGAGCACCCAGTGGGCTGGGGAGTAGAGGGAGTGTGTCTTCAATTTGAGATGTTCCAAAACCCTGAGTCACCTTGGATTGGTAGCCTGACACAGTCAGACGGGGATGGACGAGTCAGAAGGAAGGGGTCTGGATTAACAACTCCATGGTGGATTGTGAGGCCCTCATCATATTGGGAGCTCTGGCCCTGAGTCTCTACCATCACAACGCACCTCAGTGCATGAAGTCTTTGGTTTCCTGGGTGTCCCCCATGATACTTGGTATAGGGTTTGATACGGGGGTGTTGCTGTCTGAATGCAATCAAATGACTTTGCCCCTCTGTCCTAGCTGTGCTGCTGTATCAAAATACCACAGAATGGGTGATTTGCAAAGAACAGAAATTTATTTTTTCACAGTTAAGGGGGATGGGAAGTTCAAGATCAAGGCGCCAGCAGGTGCAGTTGTCTGATGAGGGCTGCTCTGTGCTTCTAAGATGGCCCTTGAATGCTGCGTCCTCCAGAGGGGAGAAAGGCTGCGTCCTCACATGGCAGAAGGCAGGAGGTCAGGAGGAATGATGCCCTTTGTTAAACCATTTATGGGGGCACCTAATACTACAGCTAACCATTTGTGAGAGCTCACCCTCATGACTTAATCACCTCTTTAAGGCCCCATCTCTTTTGTTTTTTTTTTTTTTTTTTTGAGACAAAGTCTCACTGTGTGGCCCGGGCTAGAGTGCCGTGGCGTCAGCCTAGCTCACAGCAACCTCCAACTCCTGGGCTCAAGTGATGCTCCTGCCTCAGCCTCCCGAGTAGCTGGGACTACAGGCGTGCGCCACCATGCCCGGCTAATTTTTTCTATATATTTTTAGTTGTCCGATTAATTTCTTTCTATTTTTAGTAGAGATGGGGTCTCGCTCTTGCTGAGGCTGGTTTCGAACTCCTGAGCTCAAACAATCCGCCCGCCTCGGCCTCCCAGAGTGCTAGGATTACAGGCGTGAGCCATCACGCCCGGCCAGGCCCCATCTCTTAATACTGTTACATTGACAATTACATTTCGACATCTGAATTTTGGAGGGGACACATTCCAACCACAGCACCTCCCCTCCACTAAACATGAACCCAGTGCCCCCATCTAAGCCTGGCTTGGAGCCTGGATCCCTGGTTTCAATTTTCAGGGCCTCTGGACACGGCTCTGGTGACCCAATGGCTCAGAAATACCTTGGCCCTTAAAACCTGTAGTTTTTATCAAGTGGCTCATTTGCCATCTAGATATCAACTGTACTCTGGGAAATACAGCAAGAAGGGGAAAGGCTCTGGGGGGACTTTGCAGGATGGCGAGGACACAGACAGGGAGAGGAGGGAGGAGCAGCGAACATGGCAAGATTGGCTTGTGGATATGGGGCCTCTCCCTTGGCCAACTCTGAGGAGCAGGTGGTGAACTGGGAAGCTTAAGTCCTGGACCAGTGCTTGTGCAGGTGTTTACTGTCAGATCTGAGCTAAGTCTGCTCAGGGGAGCATCCCCAACAAAACAGGAGCACTCATATTCATTCCTCCTTGTCCTCCTCATCCTTCTCCTCCTTCTTCATCTTCTTCTTCTTTCTTCTTACCCTCTTCCTCCTCCTCCTCCTCCTCTCCTTCATTGTATTAGTCTGGGTTCTCCAGAGAAACAGAACTGATAGGATATGTATATATTTCATAATATGATAAGGAATTGGCTGACGTGGTTATGAAGGCTGAAAAGTTCCAAGATCTGCAGTTGACGAGCTGGAGACCCAGGAGAGCTAAGGGTATAGTTTCAGCCTAAGCCTGAGTCGGAGGCAGGAGACCACCATCCCGGCTGGAAGACAGAGTGGGGCAGGGAGAGCATGAACTCTCCCTTGCTAAGCCTTTTTGTTCTTTTCAGGCCTCCCACAGGTTGGGTGAGGCCCACCCACATTGGGAAGGGCGATCTGCTTTACTCAGGCTACTGATTCAAACATACTCAGACATACCCACGATAATGTTTAATCAAATATTGGGGCACCTTGTGGCCTGGTCAAGTTGACACACAAAATTAACCATTACCATCATTATCATCATCACCGCTAAACTTGTATTTTTTTAATTATTTTTTTTTATTTCAGCATATTATGGGAGTGCAAATGTTTAGGTTACGTATATTGCCCTTGTCCCACCTGAGTCAGAGCTTCATGCGTGTCCATCTCCCAGACGGTGAGCACCGCACCCATTACGTGTGTATATACCCATTCCCTCCTCCCCCCTTATCTGCCTGACACCCGATAAATGTTATTACTATATGTGCACTTAAGTGTTGATCAGTTAATACCAATTTGATGGTGAGTACATGTGGTGCTTGTTTTTCCATTCTTGGGATATTTTACTTGGTAGAATGGGTTCCAGCTCTATCCAGGATAATACAAGAGGTGCTATATCATCGTTGTTTCTTATAGCTGAGTAGTACTGCATGGTATACATATACCACATTTTCTTAATCCACTCATGTATTGATGGGCACTTGGGTTGTTTCCACATCTTTGCAACTGTGAATTGTGCTGCTATAAACATTCCAGTGCAGATGTCTTTTTTCTATAGAATGTCTTTTGTTCTTTTGGGTAGATGCCCAGTAATGGGATTGCTAGATCAAATGGTAGTTGAACTTTTAGTTCTTTGAAGTGTCTCCATACTACTTTTCATGGAGGTTGTACTAGTTTGTAGTCCTACCAGTAGTGTACGAGTGTTCCTATCTCTCCACATCCATGCCAACATTTATTGTTTTGGGACTTTTTGATAAAGGTCATTCTCACTGGAGTGAAGTGATATCTCATAGTGGTTTTGATTTGCATTTTCCTGGTGATTAGAGATGTTGAGCATTTTTTCGTACTTTTGTTGGCTATTAGTCTATCTTCTTTTGAAAAGTTTCTGTTCATGTCCTTTGCCCACTTTTTGATAGGGTTGTTTGATTTTTTCTTGCTGATTTTCCTGAGTTCTATATAGATTCTAGTTACCAGCCCTGTATTGGATGTGTAGCATGAGAATATTTTCTCCAATTCTGTAGGTTGTCTGTTTGCTCTTGTGATAGTTTCCTTGGCTATGCAGAAGCTTTTTAATTTGATCAGGTCCCATTTATTTATTTTTCTTGTTGCTGTGATTGCCTTTGGGATCTTCTTCACAAATTCTTTGCCTAGACCAATGTCTATAAGAGTTTTTCCAACATTTTCTTCTAGAATGCTTACAGTTTCATGCCTTAGATTTATATCTGTTATCCACCGTGAGTTGATTTTTGTGAGAAGTGAGAGGTGTGGATCCTGTTTCAGTCTTCTACATGTGGCTATCCAATTTTACCAGCACCATTTATTGAATAAGGATTCTTTTCCCCAGTGTATGTTTTTGTCTGCTTTGTCAAAGATTAGATGGTTATATGATTGTGGTTTCATATCTGGGTTCCCAGTTCTGTTTCCTTGGTTTATGTCTCTGTTTTTGTGTCAGTACCATGCTGTTTTGGTTACTATAGCCTTGTAGTATAGCTTGAAGTCTGGTAAATTGATCCTTCCCAATTTGTTCTTTTTGCTTAAGATTGCTTTTGCTATGCAGGGTCTTCTCTGGTTCCATATGAAGTGTAGAATTATTTTTTCTAGATCTGTGAAGAATGATGTTGGTATTTTAATAGGGATTGCATTGAATCTCTAGATCACTTTGGGTAGTATAGACATTTTAACAATGTTGATTCTGCCGACCCACGAGCATGGTATGGTTTTCCCCCTGTTTACGTCCTCTGCTATTTCCTTCCTCAGTGTGCTAAACTTGTATTGAGTACCAAATCAAACAGGGCTGGCTTTGGTGAGAATTTTTTTTATTTTTTAAATTTTCTTTGCTCTGGGAGGCCTTTAAGCAAGCTGGTGATGCAATCTCATTCACACTGCAGTAAGACCACTCCGGCAGCTGTCTGTGGAGGAAACGAGGCCTGCTAGGAAGCTGTTGCAGTAGGCTAGACACGCATTAATGGGGCTTTGACTAGGGGTTCTGGAGGTAAATCTGACAGGTCATTTGGAACAGATTTGAGGAAGAGCAGATTTGTGAGGACGGTTGGCAGTAAAATCAAGTGTTCTGTGCTGGGTGTCATGTTTGCTATGCCTGCTAGAGGCCCAAGTGAGACTGGAATAGACAGCTGGGAAGATGGGTCCGGAGCTCAGAGCAGAGGGTCTGCCTGGACACAGACATGCAAGAGCCATCAGTGTGTGTATTTAGGGCCATGGGACCACACAAAATGTTCCGGTCAGCTTTTACTCGATTATGCTGCAGCAACAAACAGCCCCCAAATCCCTCAGATCCCAGTGGCTTTTAAACAACACCTGTCTGTGTTGCCGCACTTTACCTGTATTACCTGTAGGTCAGGTGCCAGGTCCTCTCTGCACGTTGTTTCATTCTGGCAGCTGGGCTGAAGGAGCAGCCCCCGTCTAGGTCATGTGGTTCGTGGGGAAGAGGAGAAAGAGCAGAGGCAGAGCAATGTGGCAGCTCTAGAAACTTCTCTTCAGATGTGGCACATGTTACTTCTGTGCACACTGTGTCCCACGGCCAAGCCTGATGCAATGGGGTGGAGGCTATACTCCTCCCTCAGGGAGCACTGAAAGTCACATGGAACAGGCAAGGAAGGCAGCGAAGAGTCGTTTTTATCAGAACAAAGCACTGAACACTGTGCACGTGCCCCTTCCCCCAACATTCACATCTGCGTCCCCGAACACCATGTCCTCCAACACGTGCAGCAGCTGTTTGTGTCCTGCACAGGCTGGACCCACAGTGCTCCTAAATAAGTGGCTCTCGTAGTGTATGTGTGTCCCCAATGCAGGATGTGTGAACTTTCCTAATGACTTTGGAGGCTGAGCATGTGTTGCTCCTATGTAGCATGTCACCTGTATGAGACACGTGCTAGCATATCCTCCCCCTCCCTGGATACTCTGCACTTCTCGGTCGGGGGTCTTCAGGCTGCTTTTGACGACCCTCTCCCGGGCCTTTGCAGGTTCCCTCCTGCCCAGATCTTGGGCTTCCTCCTTTGATCTCCCGATGTTGCCACACTGGAGGGTCTGGGATTAGGGTAAGGGACAGGAAGGGAAGAGCAGGCATCCCAGATGAGGAGATAAAGAAAACTGCGTGCATCCAATCCCCAGAGACCAGGGAAGAAAAGATGGCCTCTCACCAGGAGATCAATAAAATGCTGACAGCAAGTGCATGTTGGAGCTACCAAGGACCCATGCCCTTATGTGTGACCATGAGGGCTGCCTTCAAGGGGAAAGGCAGTGTTTCTGTGGGAAGGAAAGGTGGTGGCAGGGAGGAAAAGCCACCAGGAAGGAGTCAGCAAAGGTGGGCAGACACACAGTGACAGCACAGGGTCACAGACATGCAGAGAAACCCGGCCATGGCGATGCTGGCAAGGCACAGAGGCAGAGCCGAGGTGACATGAAGATGCAGAGAAGCGGGTGTCCCGAGGAGTGTGTGAAGGAGGCCGGATGAGGACACCAGAGAGCTGTCTTCCTGCTGCTTGTACCCAGGAGGCTGGGGCCCTGGCGGATGCTCTGAGGGACAGTCCTGGGTAGGTGTCAGTCAGTGGGCTCAATCAGTAAGTGTGGACGTGTGCCAAGTGTCAGTGCATTCTGGTCAATAAGGGCCAGTGAGTAGATGTCAGCTAGCAACTCAATTAAACAACCCAGGAAACACGGACAGATTGCTCTTGGGGTGCCAGGCCTGGTGCTGGGAGTTGGGGGATGGGAAGAGACAAAAGAGGAGGGTTCAGCGTCTACCGAATAGGACAGGCAAACACACCACCACGAACAAAATACTACTGTTTTGTGCTTGCTGGGTGAGTGCTTACCCAGTGGATGTGCGTGGATCACCCACCTGAGGCCTCAGCGTCCATGACGTAGGTATCCATATCCCCATTATACAGAGGGAGAAGTTGAGCCTCAGAGAGCTTACACAGCTAATGCTAGAAAGATCCAGGGTTTGTACCCAAGTCAGCTGGATTTCCAAAGGGGCTGCTCTTGCCCGTGGTGCCTCCCCACGGCTCCGTGCAGCAGCCCGGGACTGAGCGCCAGCAGGTGCACAGAGTGATGCTGTTTGTCTGGGGGAGTGTCAGAGAAGGCAGTGAGAAGACTCGGTGGGAGGCAAGATGTCCCAGGTTTATCTTCCTTCATATTTTCCCTGCCGAAGTTCTGGAATCAGCCATTTCTCTAAGGAGCCTTTGCTCCTTTTAGTGGAGGATGGTATTTAAAAATCAAGATCCAGGTGCTAGGTGTGCTAGTTGCTATGGGGTTTCTTTGCTTCTCTGCCCTCTCAGCGGTGGAGCATGGAGGCAGATGTATGCATTTTTAAATGCACTTACTTTGAGATGCAGGGGGTTGCAGTGGGAGCTGCCTCTAGCAGAACTGTGGCTGTGAGCAGCACAGAGACCTCACACCCATCTTGGGATCTGGGAGAAGACAGTGTTACACCTGCAAGCTGGCACTGAGACCTGACACTGTCTTAGATTTGGGGGAGAGGGTGTGGGGGCAGGCTCTGCTGCTGCTGGCATCCCACACATTTGGGCTGAACAAATATTAGGTTATTCATGATCCATCAGAGCAGTTGAGTAGGGGAGAAAGCATCCATGCTCTCCCCTGCTCAGAGCTAGATGCAGCAAGCATCATGGCAAGGGGGCCATGGCACTGGCACTGCCAGCGACCAGGAGCGAGGAAGCACCCTGTCTGCAGCTGCGACAGTGAGTGCCCTGCAGAGGGACACCACTGGAAGGCAGAGAAGGGAACGCTCGAAGGTAGGAGCCTGGTGAATGGGATGTCCATGTTGTTATGAACATCAGGACCATGCCTGCATCATCAGTTTAAAGTTTGACTTTGGCAAACATTTGCAAGTGGCTGAAGAATGAATGAATGTACAAGAAACACCCAAGGATGTGGGAAGGAGGGAAAAGCCAGGCAGATCACATTTCTGCAGCTCTATCTCTGAGTCCATTCTGATCCTTGTTGTCTTTAGAGAAAGTCCTTGGCCCCTGTCACTGTCTGGACTGTGGACAGCATGTATTCAGATGGTTCAGTTCACTGTATATAGGACTAACTGTCCATGATGGGACCCCAGCAGTTTGGGGTGAGGATCCCCAGAGGGAAGGAGGTGTCAGTGGGCTCTCAGCCTGGGAAGACCTGGGCAGGTCGCCATGCAGGGACTCAAACCCAGTGATTTAGAACATAAGGCAGAGGTTTCATCTCGGGGCAAGATGGAGGCCACTGACAGATGGGGGCACAGCCTAGAGCAGGGCTGAGGCTGTGTCCCCTTGGGGACGGGCTAAACCCCGTTGGCTTCGTTCTATTGACGCAGCGTTGGTTTTGGGTTCGGGAGTTGGCTGCGGCTGCAGCTGTGGGCCTGACTTCAGCTATGGTGAGGGTAGGTGAGGCGGAGGTACCAGGGGGTACGGGGAGCCTGGGGGTGCTCAGTTTTTGTGCTAGCCTTTTTATTTCCTGCAACTGCTTAAAGAGCTTCCCAAATCTCTACCTTCTCACCATCCATTTCTTTCACCACCTTTGATACTGTATACACAACTTTATGAAAAGCCATATCTCCTTCGCTGCATCCTTTTCAGAGATCTCCTTTTCTGCTTCCGAAAACCTTTTCTCTCCAGCCGTGTTCCCCGTTCTGCCCCCACAGGTGGAGTCAGTTGTTTGCCCTCGGGCATTGTTATCCCGACCTCCCCGTGTTGCCAGCACAAGCCCAGTCACTGGGCAGTGGCTGAGTATTGATCCTGCCAGTGCCTTGTTTCCTAAGTTTTTCTCTTAGCCTGGCATTCAGGACGCAGGATAATCTGCTGGTGGATGGATTTTCTAGCTCTGCCTCCCATCAACCCTCCCTCTCCATGAAACTTAAGGTCTGTATGCCTTGGGATCGTGGTACCTCCTTGCAGTTCATTTCTTTCTATTTATTCTTTTATTTTGAAAAAATTGATCTATTTGTCTATCGATTGGTTCTCTGGTTGAGGTATATTCCAGTTATTTTTCTTCCCTTTTCCCACCTTCCACCTGTCAACATCCTGTTCATCCCACAAATGTCAGCTCTCCTGAGGAGTCTTCCCTGATTTCCCTAATTAGCATTAGTCATTCCTTCTGGGCTGCATGGCTCTTCCCTTTCTTCTTTTTAGAGGGGCCTGATTACTGCCGTGGGTGCTTGTGTGTGTGTCCGTCTGCCCCCCCAGGTTCAGAGTGACTTCTCCTTGTTGACAAGGGCAGGATTGTGTTTGTCTCTGGCATGAAAAGCTTTGGCACACAGTGGGAAATAATCCAAAAGGATTTCATTTAATCAAACAAAATCATTTTCCATAGATTTTTTTTTTTTTTTTTAGTTTGCCCTGGGATGCTAATGCCCACTCCTTCACACCCTGTCTGTGTGTTCTTGCTACTCAATGTGGTCTAAAGTCTCCAGGAGCAGAACAGGGACTGCAACCAACATGCAAAATCTCAGGCCCCACCGGGCCATAAAATCAGAACCTGCACTTTAATAGGATGTCCAGTTGATTTCTGTGGGCACTGGTCTAGGCTACTTGCTGGGGGCTAGGATGAGGGAGGTAAGGACAGGACTGCTATGTACAGCTGTGCAGGTTTTGCACTGTGCAAACATGCCTGGCTGAGGAGCTGAGTAGGGGCTGAAAGGCAACCTGAGCTCTATTTGCCCAGCTGTTCATATGGGCAGCCAGTCCAGAGGGGATGTCTTCTGAAAAGTTACACAAAGTCTCCACATGTGCTGCAGGTACAAGGAGGGGCCGGGGAATTAGGTGGCTGTTCCCACTGAGTCCCACTGTCATGGCTTTATCCTTTGTTGGTTCCTAACTGTTTTCCCCTGATGACAACCTGAAAAAAATGCATATTTTGTGTTTCAGCCCTTCTGGCCTTTTGGTCTTTCAATGCCTCGAATATGTCATGTTTCTTCCTTCCTTAGGGCCCTTAACAGGTTCTTCCCTCTGCCCTCTGTCTTCCTGCCTTTCTTCCTCTCGCTGCCTCCCCCACCTCCAATCCATCACGAACTCCTGTTTTAATCCTTCCAGTCTCAGCTTAAATGTCACTTCCTCGGAAACGCTTTCCCTTTTTCTCCAGATGACATCAGGTCCCTCGGATGTTTGCTGTCACAGCTCCCTGTACCCCTTCATGGCATTTATCTCCATTTATAATTATATAACTAACTGCATAATTAGCTGTTCCATGCCAGTCTCCACCCTCTCTTCCATGCAAATGCCTCAAGAACTGTGGCCCCAGATCCTAGCTCACTAATTTGCTCAAAGGTGCTTAAAAAATATTTGTTCATTGAATGCATAAGACTATAAAGACATTAGCCAGGGCTACCTGGGTTGATCTGTCTTCTTCCTTCCCTGTCATGGGAATTTCTATGCCCTCCACCTTGAGCTTGGATCCTGGTGACACTGCCACATTAACCTGCCCTGCAGTGCTTCTGATACGCCCAGAGCTGTCCTTAAGGTGAACAAAGAGATCTTCTGGCCAAAACCTGTTCCTGATAGAAACCTGATACAGTTTACCCTCCTACCTTCCTCTGGCATGGTCTCTGCTTCTGCGTTGCTTAATTTCACCAGAGAGTTAGCCAACATATTAACTGTCCTACTTTTCCACTTTGTATTTTGTGTATAGGGAGGCAGCACAGGACAAAGAAGGGCCCCGAATTTGATATTAGACTTGAAACTAGTCACTAACTATGTGACTCTGAATAAGTCCCTTCTTTTTTCCATCTATACAAAGAGAAGTCTGGCTAGATTAGAGATGGCAACTGTGTGGCACACATGCTATCATTCACGGTCCTGTACCCATGGCAGGCATTATTAATCGATCACCGAATTCTTTCTTGCTGAATCCAGACAGAGCCTTAGAATTCTTCCTAAGGCAGTGCTCCAGGCAGCCACTACTAGTTGATCAGAGTTGGCACTTAGGTTGAACTCTATTTGCTATCTGAGGACCAGATGTTCCCTAAGGTTCCCTCTTTCTCAGGCATGTTAAGATTTTGTTTCCTCTGCTGTTCTCCCAGACTTTCTAAGGAAAACCTTGTCAGTGCTCAGTGCTCTCAAAGCCTCCAGCCTTGTACATCTGCTATTAAAACCATGGGAAATAGTCTTTGCTAAGCATTTTGATGATCCTCTTCTTTCCCGTGGGTTGTGGAAGAGAGCTCCCCCAAATGTGTGCAGACCAGTCTCAGAGGT
>NW_012142523.1:3624200-3626597 GCF_000956105.1 Propithecus coquereli | reverse complement strand
CGATCCTCCTGCCTCAGCTTCCCGAGTACCTGGGACTGCAGGTGTGAGCCACCACTCCTGAACAATTTTTTCTATGTTTTTACTAGAGACGGGGTTTCGGTCTTGCTCAGGCTGGTCTCTAACTCCTGAACTCAAGCGATCCTCCCACCTCGGCCTCCCAGAGTGCTAGGATTATAGGAGTGAGCCACTGCGCCGGACCAAGAAACACTTTAAACCTGAATATTCTATATCTTGTTTCTCCAAAGTTCCTCAGCCTACGTTGTCCACCTTTCCTGCTTAGGCCTTCAGCTTTCTGCTGGGCCCAGAATCCCCTATACACCTTCTCACACTCCCCACTTTCCTCTGTTTTCCTGAGAACTGCATCCCTTCTCACCTACACCGTCCAGAAGAATGGGAACTGCTCCTTACTATGCAGTTTGGCTCACTCTTCGGTATGCCTGCTCCTACCAGTTTATGCCTAGGAGAGCATCACATTTCATTCCAAAGAGGCGCCTCGACACATTTTCCTAAATTAAAAACCATCTCCTCTGATAGGAATATTCCTATACCTCTAAGATGTAAAGGCAACTATAGTCAGTTCTTATTTTAAAGAGCAATCATGATTTCCTCTTGATATCAGAGATGAGTAAGATGCATCCATCCTTGCCCTTAAGGTGCTCGCGGCTGGGTGGTGGACACAGAAAAATAAATCATTAGTTATCTCATGAGGTAAACAGTGCTGGAGAGAGGACCAAGTAAGATAAACAGTGGGTCTGGGGAACATAAAGTGGGAACCCGGGGGCAGAGTCGGGAAAATCTTCCCAGAGGACATGTACCAGAGATGAATCAGAAAGGCTAAGTAGGAGTCAGAAGTTAGACTGGAAAAGGGTGGAGGAGGAGAGAAAGGCACTCCAGGTAAAGGAAACTGCATGTACAAAGGCTCAGAGTCTTGAAAAAGCATCATGAGGTCATGGTTCAGTTCCTCCCAGTGCAAAGAGTAAGGTAGGAGAAGAAGTTGGAGAGACAGGCAGAGACTAGGTCTCAGGACCTCAGAGGGGCATTAATCTGGGAAGTGATAGGGCTGCCCCTGGGTGGCCACTGGTGTGGAAACTCCATCGTGGCACAGGGAGAGGGTTGACAGGAGCCCAGAGAATTATTTCTTGCTAGTCTGTGGGAGAAGGAGTAAGGCTCTAATCAAGAGCAGGGGCCATTCGCAGGAGGCAAGAGGGACCAGAGGGACATCTGGGGAGTGCAGGTTGGATAGGACTAATGGAGGCTGGTTGGGGCGGTGAGAGCCTAAGTGTCCGATAGGATTAATTTATTGATCATATATTTATTAAGAAACATTTGTCACGACCTGCTCAGGAGTCTCAGATCCCCCAACTAGGGGCAGAATTCTCCTGCAGCCTGATTTTATTCCACTAACAACTCAGAGGACTTCTCACATCCATCCCTTAGTGCTGGCGCATGGCCTGTTAGGAACCAGGATGCATAGCAGAAGTAAACAGCAGGTGAGGGAACGAAGCTTCATCTGTATTTACAGCTGCTCCCCATCGCTGGCATCACCGCACTAGCTCTGCCTCCTGTCAGATCAGCAGCAGCATTAGATTCTCATAGGAGCACAAACCCTTCTGTAAACTGCTCATGTGAAGAATCTAGATTGCGTGCTCCTTGAGAGAGTCTGGTGCATGATGATCTGAGGTGGAGCTGAGGCAGTGATGCTTGCACTGGGGAGTGGCTGCAAATACAGATTATCGTTAGCTGGGAGGTTTGACTGCACAATAAATGTAATGTGCTTGAATCATTACAAACCATCCCCTACCCTGGTCCATGAAAAAATTGTCTTTCATGAAACCGGTCCCTGGTGTCAAAAAGGTTGGGGACCTCTGCCTTAGTGGACAACCTGGGGAGCAAGTTTGCCTCCTTGGTCCCTGGAGTTCTCAGTCAGCCTATGATTTGAGGGCCCTATTATTGCCTTTTCAAGAGGCAGCATTTGGATCTCCAGTGTTGGATGCTGAATTCAGGCAAAGAAAAAGTGATTTTCTCTCTCATGGTGGATGAATGAGAAGGTCTTCAGACCCAGGAGTGTGGGTATGTGTGAGTGCGGGATTGTTCCAGGCATTCCAATGAAAAGTTTAGAATTATGTCTCTACTTGTAAACTCAACCCAAACAAAACTAGTTAAGAGATAATTCCACAGGAGAGTTGAGATTCGCTGTCCCCTTGGGGAGCAGGCCTGGCACTAAGATTGCTGCAGTTGGGATTCATGGAATGGGATTTTCCCCCTGGTTTGGGATTTCAGACTCAAATGGGCCAGGCAGATGGAGAGTAGGCTTTGGGTCTGCACGTCTCATTGCAGGCTTTGCTTTTATTAATAGGACTTTGCTCTTTCCTCCTAAAGGAGCCATAGGTCCCTACA
>NW_012142523.1:3604270-3623200 GCF_000956105.1 Propithecus coquereli | reverse complement strand
CCCCCACTCCAGAGGATTTTTCTGTGCAGGTGGTTCAATTAGGGTAACTGAGTCCCTTCTACCCCATTTATTTTTGCTACCTTGGGGAGAATAGCAAGCATGCCTGTGTGATACCTCCTCTTTCTTGGGAGTGATCTGGCCTCGGGAGTTGAGCTGTCTTGAGGGCTCTACTGAGCTGTATGTCTTGACTGGGCGGGCCTCCTGCATAGAAGTCTGTCCTGGTCCATGTGGCTGTGACACGTAAACCCAGAATTCATCGCCCCACCGGTCATCTCTCACACTAAACTACGTCCTCCTTCTCAGCCTCTGTCAGTAATAATGTCGATATTTTGATCTCCATCTATTTTTTTTTCATTTTTAAAATTTCTTCTGACTGAGCCAAGAAGAGGGCTACTACTCATTGGGAACCCACTGGAGACTTCAACAATATTGCAGTGGTTACTATTGCAACATAAATAGTAATAATAGAAATCGTTCCCGTTTATGGAGCTTTTACTATGTGCTAATATCCTTGCATGGATTATCTCAAGAAACTCTTGCAACAATCTTTGTGGGTAGAAGCTATTATTATTTCTACTTTATGGTTGAGGAAATAGAAGCTTAGAGTAACTTGGAAATTAAGCAACGTACCCAAGTCATACAACTAGTCCAAGGTAGAAACCCAGTCTAGGCATGACCAAAGCCATGTTCCTAGCTACTAGGCTATACAGCCTTCCAGAGGAAAAGATCTGTGGAGATGACACTGTTAGGGAGGGCTTCCTGGAAGAGGGGGAAACAGAGTCCCTGAGCTGAATCTTGCAGGATACGCAGATAAATACCTTGAGCTGTGAGTTTAGCAGTTCTCTTTTGCTTTGTTCATTGGCAAGTTCCAGTGGTATGTGCTCCATAACTCTTGGGTGCCTCTCCTGCAAATTTAGATATTATATCATTTATTTAACTTGCTGAATAAAGTAATTAGTACCTGGGAGCCTGCCTATCTGGCAGAATATATTGGTGCAGCTAAGGAAGTTTATGCCTTCAGGCCGTGCAGTGGAATTTGATTTAATTTGTCCCAAGGTTAGGGAAGATGATGGGAGACGTTGGCATCTCTTCCATCTCCATCTGGGAGTAATTCAATGCCAGGGTGGAGGGAGGCAGCATTGGGCCATTTCGGCACTAATGGGACCCCGGAAACTTTCCCACTGGAGTCTGACTTGCTCTATGATTGCAGCTGAGCATCTACCGACCTCCCTTGCTGGGGAGATGCTATCTTTCAGAGTCACAGGGACCAAGCCTGGGGAAGGGACCCTCTCAAGCCTGTCCTATAGCTGTGGCTGCTGCAATGGCTTTTGTCCACTAGACTATGAGCTCCTTGGAGTGGAGACTTTATTTTATTTACCATCTCTGTGTCTCTGTCCCAGACAGGCATTAGCTGGGGCTCTGCCTTCCATCCACCTTGTTCTGTGTCCTCTGTGTGGTGATGATTCTCAGCTTGAGAAGAGTGAAATTAACCTCTGCAGCCAGTGGCCATCCTCCCTGCCTATGGTATGTCTTTGCCCTTTTCTCCATGCTGGAGAAATGTGTGGATAATGCTTTTCTTTCCGTCTTCAACTCTCTGAATTCTCCCTACCCATTTAGCCTTAGTTCTAACCTTCCTTCCTCTGGCCCTTTCTACCCTGGACTGTTCCAGATGGAACAGTGCTGGAGACAGTGTAGCACAGAAGTTAGGGGCACAGGCTCTGGAGCCAGATGACCTAGGTTTGAACATCAGCTGTATTGTTCTGTGATCTTGGGCAAGTTACTTAACCTTTCTTTGGCCTGGTTTGTTCATCTCTCCAGTGGTAGCAGATGGGGTCTTGTGAGGATAAATAGTTAATCTACAGGTAAGTATGTGGAACTGTGCTGGTACATGGTACCTGCCACCTAGGGGTTAAACCATCATAGTGCTGCTCTCTCCCTCCATCCTCTGAGTCCTCTGGGGACTCCCCACCTTCAGGATACTGCTGGGGTTGTGCACCTTGTCCTGCACCCAGCGGGTCCCAGCCAGAATATCCCTTCTCCTTTCCTTGGTTCCACTCAGGGAGCTGAGTTAGGTGTGAGTCCGACCTGCCCGCTCCCTGACCTCCCAGCTGAGTTGGCTGGCTGGCTGGCAGGATGTCTGTGTCCTCCATCAGCTTTCACAGGCTGGGTGCTCTGTGGCAGACGCTGGCCTTTGCGGATGGAGAGAGCCCCTTTATAAATGTGCTGTTCAAGGGGGGAGCCTGTGAACACCAGGGGCCCTGCCCAGAGGAGGGGTAAGGGAAGAAGAAGAAGTGCTCAGAGGTCTTAACCTGGTGGGGAAAAGCCTTGTCTTCCAAACTCAATGAATTGGGGGAGGGGGATGTTGGGGGGAAGACAAGCAGACTCAGGGATGCCATCCTTATCCGTGGGTCTCTGCAGAGCTGCCAGGGGAGGAGGGCTAGGGGCTGCTTCCAGGGCAGAGCTAGGACCCAAGGGGAAGAGAGACAAGTTTTTGGTTCAATAACAGGGTGATTGTTCTACTAACGAGAGCTGCCCAAAGTGTCAGGGACTTTATAAGGGAATGAGCTCCCCGTTACTGGAGAAGTTAAGTATAGCCTTGTGTGGGGTGTGTTGTGTTGATAACACGTCTTAAGAGCTTACTCTGTGCTAAGCCCTGCATCAAGCCCTTTATCATCTCATTAAATCCTCACTACAACTTTATGAGGATAGGTAAAATATAACATGATTAACCTTGTATTATAATAAGGAAGTTAGAGCCTGAAGAGTTTATAGGACAGGCCAAAGTGCAATCCTGGCTTGACCACTTGCTATATGTTGCTGGGTACGTTGCTTTTGATTCCTTTAAGTTCTTGCACCTGAAAATCGATGATTACAAGGTAAGTACTCAGCAAATATGAGCTACTGTTATTCTCAGTTGAGGTCATCTCCTTAGGTGGACTCAGCTGGTTTAGCATCTTTATTCTGATCAAGTCACTGTCAGGCCCCAGTCCCTTCTCTCACTTGCAGTGGAAAGTCTTGGCTGTGCCACAAAACATCTCCTCAAAGAATATTCTGCAGGATGTTAGTAGGTATCCACAAAAATGTACTTCCATCAAAGCCATTTGGGAAACAATGGGTTAAACAAAGCTAACCAGGGTATTTCCTTCAGGACTTCTCAGAGCTTTAAAAATGCTAATGTGCATTGTGAATGTCCTAGAAAAGGTTATGGTATGCTGCATTTCCCAAATTTATTTAATCCTGAACATCTCCCCAGCCTTTTATTTTTGTTGTCATTGCCCAGGACTGTTTGCTGAGGCTCTAGCCAATAACTTCTGGGAAATCTCCTGCCTCTCTGACTATTGGTAAAGGGACAGGGAGAGTAAGCGAGACAGGAGGCTGTCATGGTAGCTAGCACCCAGGCTGATTTACAGAAGCTGCCAGCACAATGGCCTTGCCCATTCTTGGCCAGGGGTTTCCGTCACGTGGTGACACCAGGAGGGTTGGTGTCTGAGGTGGAGTCACTGACACCTGTTTATTTATGCCGGTAGTAGGTACCATGCCCAAGACATTCTTGTGCACATGGGTTTCGGGTTTCATACATCCTTTATACCAGCGGTCCCCAACTTTTCTGGCACCGGGGACCGGTTTCATGGAAGACAATTTTTCCACGGACTTGGGGGGGATTAGAGGGGGTGGTGGTGAGCAATGGGGAGCGGCTGTAAATACAGATGGAGCTTTGCTTGCTCTCCCGTCACTCACTTCCTGCTGTGCAGCCCGGTTCCTAACAGTCCACAGACTGGTACCAGTCCGCAGCCTGGGGGTTGGGGACCGCAGCTTTATACCACTCAAGCCTGTGCCCATGTGCTTTAATTTTCTAATCCTAAATGCAATCCTCTCCCAAACACTGTTTCAGAATCTCCTTTGCAGGTTACAGAAATGTCAGGATCATTTGGTCTTTTCCTCATTGTCATTTCTGGGTGACCAAGATTCTTCCTGACTGAGATGTGTTCTTGTTGACCAAGATGTTTGTTTATGCTACTGATTCAGTACATCCCATGTCTACCAAGAAAACATAATAGATCAAATATTCCCAAGCATGCGTAACCACACACAGAACTTCTTACAAGGTACACTTCCTTTTCTTATTACCTAACCTAATTATTTCTCTCTGTTATAGCACAATACATTCTCCTCCTAATCACTGGTCCCTTTGGGAATTGTGCCTTGGAGACAGCTAGAGAAAAGGGGTGAGGGGCTTGGCAGGGTTGGAGAATGGAGGGCTCCGTCTCTAGACTTCGGCACTGGCGGTGCCAAGGTTACTTGGTGAGGGGTGAGCTTTCAGCCCAGAAGGGTCCAGCCAACTGGTTCTGACCCTGTGGCCTCTAGGCCTTTTTGAAAGAGAAAAATGAATCAGCACCAGCTCCGGCGTAGTTTGCTGCCCTCCTAATCGGTGCCAGGGCCCCAGACACCAGGGCTGTAATTACTTATGCTGTCGAGAGAAGGGAGTTCTTAAAGTGATTTATCACGGAGGCGACAGAAAATGACAATTGCTCATCACTTAAAACAATGAGCCTGCCAGATGCTGACCGTGCAGGTGTGGGCACGTGGGGCGGTAGCATTCCATCGCTAGAGGACTTCATTGGCCGAGTTAATGAACGACCGGCCCGCGTCAGGGAGATGCACCCACGGTCGGGGCTGTGCCTCCCGTACAGGCCCTTCTGAGAGCTTTTAAAAGCATTTATCAAACCTTCACTGTATCGGCACTGGGCTAAGTGTTTTGTGTCTGTTATGACCCGAGGCAGGAATTATCTCCCAGGTGTGCTGAGAATCTCAGGGAGGCAGAGTTCCCCACAGCTGGACCACTCCGAAGTGCCAGGAGAGCCAGTTGCTATGGCAACTGGCCAGCCACACCCATGCACCTACTGTCAGGGCCAGGACAGGAGTTGATGGCATGACTTAAGATTCCAGAGGCAGCAGTGAGCTTTGGGGCTTTCTGTGCCCTGCACTTCCCCCTCAAATCATACATGTCCCTGACTTCTTACCTCAATGTGGCAGCTGGAATAGTCTTTTCTGTGTTTTCTCATGTCTTTGTTTTCCTCTGGCTAGTCTCTTGTATAAGGAAAGCCCTCCCCTGACCTCCCTATGCTTAGGAACACACTTCTCACATGTCTCCTTTCCCAAGAGGCATTGTGGTGCAGTGGGGAATAGCACTGCCGCTGCAGTCTGGCTGCCTGTGTTCAAATCCCAGCTCTGCTTGTTCGCTGTACAAGCAAATTAACCTCTTTGTGCCTCGGTTTCCTCGCTGTTATTACTTGCTTTAATTACCATCTTGAGACCCTACCATGTGCCGGTACTGGGATGCAGCGGCCATCCTCACAAACACAGGCCATCCTTACAAACACAGCCTCTGCCCTCAATGCATTTATCCTTCTCGAGCAAGCTGACATTAGACAGATAATCACACAAATAATTATGTACTTAAAATCATGAGAAATGCTATACAGAGGAAATATAGAAACTAGGAGGGCATTTAACAGGGGTTGTGACCTTGTGTGGGAGATCAGGAGGAGTTTCCTAGGGAAATGATGTTCAAGCTGAAACCTGAGAGATGAGTATGGGGGTTACCAGACAAAAAGAGAAAAGAAGAGAGTGTTCCAAGTATACCAAAACTACAACAACAAACAAAGCATGTGCAAAGGTCCTGGGGTGGGAAGAAACATGGTACTTTTGCAGATCTGAAAGGAAGACCAGTGTAGACAGGGCACAGATGGAGTGAATGATGTTAGGGGTAAGTGCTTATTTTCTACTCCTGGTGTTTCCTGGCCTCTTTCTGCTCCTTTCCTCTTTCCTCTCAGAGAAGCCAAGTGATTATTCTGACTAGCGAGTTTGGGAGGGGGGGCTGAGCGTGCAGAACTCAGTGCCTACTTTATCTCCTGTAGGGGTCCCTTGGCAGTGAGGTTCTGCCCCTGCAGGGTGAGGCCTGCAGTCCTACTGTTCCCAGTGGCTGGGTGAGTGAGGTGCTTGATAAGGGTGGAGTCAGGAAGCCCAGTGTTGACACTTAAGCCACAGTCCCCAACAGTACACTCTTGACAACGCAGCTCATGTTTTGATCTCCTTCTGCTGGACTTTGTAAGTTCTGTATTCAGGCCGGGCAAGAAAGGGGTGCCATTTATTGGGCCCTATGGGAAGGCATCATGTTGTGCAAGGCCTTATCAGCCATCCGCTCTTTCTCCACACTTTGGCCCAGAGTCAAGCATTTCTCAGTCTGGAGGGCTGATCAATGTCTGAGTAGCAAACGTCTCTAATACAATCCTGGTTTTATTTCACAGTTGTTGGGCCAGGGTGGGGAAGAGGAGTCCAGGAACCTCTTTAATATTGAGGGGCCCAAAGATTCAATTACACTTTTCTCCACCAGAAAGTTAGCCAATGTGAAAGGAATACATCAACAATTTCAATGGTAGTGCTGACTTTTTTCCATGGTGAGAAATTTCGTGTTTCCTAGTTTGGTCTCTTTGAGCCCAGCTAGCTTTTTTCTCTAGATTCTGGTCCAGAGTGCGAGGGACCCCTCATCAGTTTACTCCCATTGGAACTGCAAATTGTACGAGGCTGTCAAACCCTTTGTAGCTCATTATCAAAGGGACATGACTTCCATCTTATTTCATCATCAGGAGAACCCTGCAAAGGGAGGAATTATCGTCCCACTTTACAGATGAGGTAACTGATGCTCATATAGGGGAAGTCACTGGCACAGAGACACACAGTGAAGAGTGGAGGGTCCAGCAATCTAGCCCAAGTCTCTATGATTGCAAAGGCCATGCCACTGTCTGCTGGAGGCCCCACCATTTTATTAGTCAGTGTTTGCTTATTACTCATCCATGAAAGAAAAATGGGGTGACTGGGGAAGTAAGTGGAAAACCTGCAGTTGCAGGAGCCTCAGGCCAGGAACCAGGGACACACTCACCTTGAGGATGTTTTTTCCTCCTCCCTGCCTGCTTGCTTCACTCCCAAGGCAGGTATTGGTTTTCCGCTTAGCGGGGAATGGGGCCACGCACAGCCCCGGGTTCCTGTCCTGCCAGTTCCAGAACAACTCGCCTCTCAGCTTACAGATCCCTTCCTCAGGGAAACCTCCCAGATTCCAAGGTTAGGTCTCGCTGTCACGCTCCTCCATGACACTGATCTCAGTTCCTAATTACATACCTGCGTGGTTATTTGATTTGTCCTTTGAGGCAAGTAGAACTCCTCCATGAGACTCTAAACCTTGTGAGAACAGTGCCTGACACAGCCCTGGCACTCCATCGGCACTGGTTGAATGGATTTGTGGAATAAACTCAGCAAGTGCAGAAGAGGGGAAAGTGTTTTAGGCAGAGGGAATAGCACCTGCCAAGGCCCAGAGGACAGGACGAGTCTGGCGCTCTCAAAGCAGGCATGCCAAGAGCCTGCTCAGGGGTGGGATAGATCATTAACATGTAAATCCAGCTAAGGATTTTGAACTTCTTCCCAGGTGCAATGAGAAGCTGTTGCAAGGTTTTAAGCAGAGGAGTGATGAGATGGGTTTATGTTTTAGCAAGATTGTTTTGGTTGTAGCGAGGAGTGAGGCTGGGAAGCAGGGAGTCCGGGAAGGAGGCCATTGCAACAGCCCAGGAGGGAGACGAGGGTGGCGTGGACTAGGATGCTTGGTGGCAGTGGCGTGGGAGGGAAATGACACATCTGGGAGACGGGACGGGCAGGACTTGGTGTGGGGGGTGAGTTGAGAAAGGTGTTGGGATGAAGCTTGCTCGGGATTCTGGCTGAGGCAAGTTTTGAGCAGGACTGTTGGTTCAGGCTCACCCACAGTGGCAGGGTGGAGGCCCAGTTCCCACAGGGCTCTTGATCTCCCAACACGTCTTCTAGCAGTCCTGACACAGCCCTGCATTCAAGGACTCAGTGGTGCTGCCCAATGTCACCCTTAGCAGGTAGAATTTATTCTATAATGGATAGCAGTTCTGGCCCAACTGTCTGCCCACGTGAAGTCCACCTGGGTCCACTGCAGGAGCTCAGGAACTCTTTGCTGGGCTGCCCTGCAGAGAAAGGCACTGTCATGTGGGAAACCGGAGCGACAGGGCTTGGGAGGTCTGAAAGAGCCAGGCCTTTTTCGTACAATCCCAGATGTGAGCACCAGGGGGCCCCCTCGAGTCTTGAGAAAGAAAGCATGGGCCGGAACAAGGAAGCTGGGTTTCCTCACCTTTGTCTGGTGGATACTAACAGGCTGCTGGGACTTACTACCGAGGGGAGGGAGGGATGGATGGATGGATGGATTGATTGACTGACAATTATTCATCCAACATACACTTATCGAGAGCCTACTGTGCTACGCTCTGGAGTGTCCTGAGAGTCAGAGGTCCTGGAATTGCTACTCATCCACCAGGGAACCTTGGACAAGCCCCTTCTTTCTCTTGGATTAATAATCATAAAAGCCACACTTTATCGAGTCATTAACATGTTCAAGGCACGGATTGCTTACTACTCACAACAATCCTTTGAGGTGAGTGTGATTATCCCATTTTACAGATGAGGAAGCTGAGTCTAAAGAGATTTAGTGACCTACTCAGGGCCACGCGGAAGCTCAGTGGAGCTGCAGTTCAAGCCCAGTGCCAGAGATCCAGGGCGAGTGCACGCTCCCTCCCGGGGGTGGGGGCGTCTTGGCAGTGGGGTGTCATGAAAAGATTTTAAGTGGGGGGACCCATACCAGGGTCTGACCGGATAGGAGGTGGTATGGCGGTCAGGGCCAAGGATGAGGCAGGAACCAGGGCAGGGACCGTGGGCTGGAGAGGCGGGGCGGATGTGGCTACAGGAATCCTCAGAATGTGGGGTCTCAGTGGACGGAGGGGTGGGAGACGCTGAGGGTGTCAGTCATGTGGCTGGCAGGATGGTGAGCCACTGGCAGAGACAAGGAGGAGTGGAGGAAGGGCAGGCTTGAGGGGCAGATGAGAGCTTCACAGCCTAGAGGCAGCCCTGTCCCGGACTCGCAGAAGAGCCTCTGTCCAGGCAGCAGTGGGCGCCCGGGAGGGCCCAGGTCGTCTTTTCTGTAGAATCCTCTCTTTCTCAACAGCTTCCCAGTCAGGGGCCATATCTTCCTGTTTAGTCTTAACGAATTATTTGAAATGGAGGGAGTATGTGTGTGTCTGTGTGTTTATTTCTCAGATTTTAACCTTGCCAACTTGTGCCTCTTACATACTAATTACCTCTTGGGCTCCGACAATTCTGCTTTCTTCAGACAGCCTCAGCAGGCCCCTCCTGTCCGTGAAAGGCCAAGAGTGTGGCCGTCTCTGTGCTGGAGGCCTCTGGACAGCGCAGGTTTCAGGGGTAATTAGCCAGGGATGGTGACGCTCCAGGAGTAGACAAGGTGACTCGGGGCTGGCAGCCACAGCGTCTCCACAGCAGAGCCCTGGTGGTCAAGGCAGAGGATGTTAGCAGGCCACTGCCGAGCTGCCTCCTGTCCCCATAGGCCTAATGAAAAGAGGCAGGCCAACCACAGCGCCTGCAGGCTAGGGGGTGGGGGTTCCGTGGGGACCAGCAGGCCCTTCCCTGGGCACACTGACAGCCCTGTTGGTTCCTTAGTGCTGGAGGGGAAATTAGCTTCCTCCTAAGGGGACAGAGCACAGGGTACAGTCACCAAGCTCCTCGCTTTCTGGGACCAACTCTAGTTTTCCTGAAGACAGAGCAAAGGTGTGTGTGTGGGAGTGGGGCCTTCAAGAGGTGTGTAAAGTCAGGGCCTGTGCTGTGAGCGTGGGGATTCAGGTCCCAGATACATGTGGAAGGTGATGAGCGCCAGTCAACCCTCTCTCCTCCCCCCAGCATCCCACGCAGTATGGCATAGATTAGTGGTTAAAATCTCTCCGTAGTCAGGCAAACCTTGCTTCAAATTCCAACTCCAGTTCTTGTTAGCTGTGTGACTGTAGGTAAGTTACTCAACCTCTATGGACTTAAGTTTATATAAAATGAGGGTAATCACAGAACTGACCTCCCAGAATGGTGGCCATGGCTTGATGAGATTTTGTTAGTTTGCTAGGCCTGCCCTAACAAAGTACCATGAACTGGGTGGCTTAAACAACAGAATTTTATTGCCTCACAGTTGGGGAGGCTGGAAGTCTGAGATCAAGGTGTTGGCAGGGTTGGTTCCCTCTGAGGGCTGGGAGGGAAGGATCTGTTCCAGGCCTGTTTCCTTGGTTTGAAGATGGCCACCTTCATGTCATGTGGCATTCTCCCTCTATGCATGTCTGTCTCCAAATTTCCCCCTTTTTATAAGGACACCAACTATATCAGATTAGGGCCCACCCTAAAGACCTCATTTTAACTTGGTTACCTGGAACGGGGGCACACAATTCAAGCTATAACAGAGAAATCACATGCAAAACACTTAGTACAGGGCTCAGAGTAAGCCTGCTGTAGATTATTACCATTGCCATTGCCGTAATCCCTAATAGCCAATCTCCGGCTACCCCCCCATCTGAAACATGCTCTGTTTCAGCCTCAATGTCCTGTCTGTTCCCCAGTGCTTCCTACCCTGTTCTTTTCTACTCTAACCTCTATTTTCTGTCCTCCCTGACCCGAGGATTCAACCCCCATCCCCAAGAAGGAAAAGGGTCACTCGTGAATGGTGTGATGAAGGTCTACATCACTGGGCATGTGGATCACATGTCGAGGCTGCTGGTCTGAGCCTAGGTCCTGGCTGATAGTTGAAGCCTGCCTCCTGCATCTTGGATGCTCATGCTCTGGGACTGGCTTACCTTAGTCTCTAGAGAAAGGTGTGAGTAAAGGTTAAGAATTTGGACCCTAATATCCATTGCCTCCTAGCTCAAGGATCAGCAAACTACAGCTGTGGGTGATATTTGGCTTGCTGCCTGATTACTGTAAATAAAGTTTTCTTGGTAAAGTTATGCCTGTTCATTGACATATTGTCTATGGCTGCTTTCATGCTATAAAGGCAGAGGTGTGTACTTGTGACCAAAATCAACCACATGGCCTGCAAAACTGAAAATATTTACTGTTTGGCCCGTTATGGAAAAAGTTTGCCAACCCCTGCCCTAGCTTTAGGATACTGGACATGTGAACTAAAATAAAATCTTAAGCTCCCTGCCCCCGACTAAATGGACCCCCTCTTGGCCAAGGGGGTACCCTAAAACTGAGTTGCTGGCCATGAGAAGTGAGGTCAGACATGCCTCATCACGCCCGGTCCCTCCTTGAAGATATCCTTTGTAACTCATGAACAGGCCTAAGGCTATGCAAGACAAACCTGCAGGTTCTTAATTTACATAACAAATCACTGAGTCTGAGTATATGGCCAGTGGCTTGTCTCTGATTAACAGACTTCCTTATCATAACTTAAAACACTCCAAGCCTTTAGGCAAAGCTTCATTTCTTTAACCAATTACAAATCAAAGGGTCTTTAAACCCACCTATAACCTGTAAGCCCTCCGCCCCTTTGAGATGCCCCACTTTTTCAGGCCAAACCCGTGTATGCCTTCCATGTAT
This sequence comes from Propithecus coquereli, assembly GCF_000956105.1. Taxonomy (NCBI): domain Eukaryota; kingdom Metazoa; phylum Chordata; class Mammalia; order Primates; family Indriidae; genus Propithecus; species Propithecus coquereli. The sequence continues at coordinate 3,611,710 of NW_012142523.1, read as the reverse complement.
TGATTTATGACTTTACCTGTAATTCCTGTCTCCCTGAAATGTATAAAACCAAACTGTAACCCAGCCACAGTGAGTCCACTTGGTCAAGGCTTCTTGGGTGTGGCTCTGGGCCATGGTCCTCAAATATGGCTCAGAATAAACCACTTAAAAGTATTTTATAGAGTTTGGCTTCTTTTCCATTGACAGATGAATCTCATAACCTCAATGTGTGTTGCTTTCCCATTTATTAATTGGAGGCAGCGATGGTACTGGAAATTTAAAAGAAAATCCTAAGCCCCCACCGACTGAACAAACAAGGGGGACCCCAGAAACTTCCTAAAACTGAGTTCCTGGACATGAAGGGAACAGAGGTCACACAAGCCTTGTTATGCCCCCTCCCTTTTGGAATTTGGACACACAACAATCTGTTAGGTAGATAGTGAGGGATTCATCTCCTTGGGAGGGAAGTGGGTGCTATTGCCTTGGTGCAATTGCCCCACCTGGGAAGAAGGACAAGGGTGGGCCTCCACACCACCATCTTGGTCCTGCCCCACCCTAATCCTCTCCTGAGAGACTGCCATAGCTGGGGGAGGAGGGAATACCCTATGAATCGGCCAATCATAACTTAGTGTGTCAGTTGCAAAAGAATGCAGAGGACTCTCTAGCCCACAGGCCAAGCAGCATATGTACCATAGGGTCCAGAAATGACCCAGAACAACCCACATGCATAGTAATGCAACTCCCAACTGTCCAATCAAGGTGTTTCTATGGTGATCTCTGAACCTTAAGGGAGGTCCCAATCAGGGCGCTATAAAACAAGACACAGAACATAACCAAGACCCTTTTTTGTGCCCTTCCTTTTGCTCTCCCTTTGCTGCGACGGTGCGTCCGGTCATCATCTGTGGCATATGTATCATGCTCTGTAAACCTGTATCATGCTCTTGCTCTATAATCCTATCTTTCTTTTCTCAATAAGCCTCATTTTTGTGCTTGCCTTACTTTGGTGCGTCTGGTCGTTCTTCAACCATGAGTGTGCCAAGAACCAACATTTCAGACTGAAATATGACAAATCGACCAGCATTAATGTTAAAGTGAAGATCATAAGACAGACAAAACTGGCTTAGTGGCAACAAGATACTAAATTAGAAATAAAACAGAAGGCCATGCCAGGCAAGGGTTAAGCCATGTCCTACAATCCATAAAATCTAGTTAAACAGATCTTTGGGTTATTTTTGCTGGCATGGTATCACATGACAGATAACAGACCCCATTGTCTTAATTTAGGCATTCCTTCCTACTGACTCCAAATTTTCCCTACAGAGCTTAACTCTCTCAACCAATTGCCAATTAAAGAATCTCTAAATTCCTCTATAACTTGTAAGCCCCCACTCCAATCCTATTAAGATATCCTGCCTTTTCAGGCTGAACCAATGTATACTTTCCATGTATTGACTGATCGACGATTTTACCTGCAATTCCTGTCTCCTTGAAATGTATAAAACCAAATCATAATCTGACAGTCTCAGTATTGCTTACTCAGGCTTACACAAGGCTTCTTGGGTTTGTGCATCTCTGCATGGTGGTCACTCATATTGGCTCATAATTAGTTAATTATTTAAATTATTTTACAGAGTTTTGTTTTTTTTCCATAAACAGTACCTTTCTCATGGAGATATTGTTGTTACCAAAAGTTCTGCACTTGTTCCCGAGGTCTCATCAGAAGAATGACACAAGTGGTTTGAGCAGAAGGAAAGAGTAGTTTATTAATTTGCCAGAAAATGAGGAGGTTGGCAGACTCCCATTTCAAAGTCTCAAAGTACCAATGTCCTGCTTTTGAGCAGAAGTACAGAGCTTTTAAAGGTTCTCATTAATCCCATCTTCAGCTAAGACAATCTTGTGACCTCCAACTGGACAATTCCCTTGAGCCATCTCCTGTGGCACAAAGAACAAAGGACACACTCCTGCCCCTTCCGACCACTGGCCTGAGGCGGGGATATGGGTTTTAGTTCTCAAAAAGGCTGAGGGCATTTTGAAGAGACAGAAAACATTTTTACCAGTTTTCAGGACATTTTCTCTGTTACATTGTGATGATTAAATGTGCTGATACATACAGTGCAGCATGGACTGTTATTATTATTAGTACACAAGCCACAGCCAAACCCCACTGACCTGGAGCCATTTGCCCTCCGCTGGGCTTGTAATCAGGGCCAAAGACCTGACTTCACGGCCTTGATGGAGGAACTCGGCCTCTCTAAACCTATATTAGTAGTATCTTCCTGCCTGAGAAGACCTCCCCTGGCTACTTCTGGTTTGCGTAGGTAGTTGTGTGCCTCTCTGGTTTTTATCTCCAGCTGCCTCAAGCCAGGTCTCACACTTGCCCCCATCTCTGCCATCCCATTCAGCAACTATTTATTGAGAACCTATTACCTGTGCAAAGAGTCCTGAGCTGGGCATTAGCGGGGCTAGAAATAAACACATCGTTCCTGCCCTCACATTCACCATCCTCCTTCCACTTCTTATATAACAAGGTATGTGGTGGGAACTTGGACCTTACAATTTTTGAAGCTGAAAAACTTATTTAAAAAATTTTGAGCAGTTTCTATCTTTAAGGGTGGAGACTGAAATTTACCTTTAGGGCAGACAGTCCCTTTGTTCTCGGCAGAACCTCTTGAGTGGGCCCTTGTAGTTATGTAAATGAGAAGCAAGTACTCTTTCCCTAACTCTCAAGGACCTAAATACAATTGCTTCGGACTGAGATGTTAGGTGTGCTGCTTAGTAATGTAAATCAGGAGGGTATTTTAGTGGAACCATGCCTCTGCAAATTATGTTTCCTTTTGAATGTTTCCTTTCCAATTCTGGATCAAGACTGCCCGGTGCCTGCAAATCATCGCATTTGTACCAAGGCGGTGAGATTTTTCTACAAGCGGTTGTACCTGACTGTACTCTTGGAGAACCAGACTTTGGGAAATGTGCCATGGGATGCTTGCAGGGTTGCTTGTTGGGGACCTGGTGCCAGATCTCTCCCTTGTGAGTGGGTGGGGATCAGTTTCAGTGAGGGTTTTCATTTTGGGATAGGATTTGAGGATTTGGGAGGCAGACCTGGACTCCAGAGAGGGAAGGCTGGCCGACAGTCAGACAGGGAACCCATCTAGTAAGAGATCTTGCGGTTGGGTCTGGGAGTTCCAAGAATGGCCACTTCTGGTAGCAGTTCTAAATTATACTTTGTGTTGTACTTCCCTGCATTAGTCCAAAACCTTCAGTACATCCTTGCTAAAGTTCCAGTCTGTTCTCAGTGATGATGCCAGGAATGGGGGATGGTAGATTGGGGGAGGCAATAACCCAGGGTTTAGAAATTTCTAGCATTTAGGAGATGGTCTCCCAGATTAGGCAAAAACAGTCACCTGCTACTCTTCATTTCTTTGCCTGTTAAACAAAACCACCTAGTAATGATCTGTACTTCCTTTTGTCCTAGAATATTTCACTGTCATCTCTACCCTGGTTGACATTCAGGATCTGTGTAAATTTAATGTGTTTGGCCTACTGATGTTGGACAGGACAGAGAACATTAAAATAATACCACCTGTGACATTCCGTCTAGAACAACCCAAACCCGTCAGTGCGTATGAACAGGTGCTGAAAGTCACAGATGCCAAGAGTTCTCAAGGAGGAGGGAGCAGGGAACTCCCAGGACAAGCATCCCTGGAAAAGGGGCAATAGTCATGATGGCAGGTGGCCCCCCTGGTGATTGTTGACATGGTGATGAGAGGGTGTTGACATGGAAAGTGACTGTGCAAACTTGTGATGGTAGAAACCGGTGTTTCTCTTTCTGACCCAAGCATATTCCGAATGTCCACTTTTGAGCTCAGCAGGAAATATCTGTCTGCTAGATCTGGTGATGGGTCATTTAGTAAAATCTCCGAGGCTTCCATATGCTAGACACCCTTTCTGTGTCTACTGGTACGAGGAATGCTCTCCATGGGGGAAATCAGAAAATCAGAGCTGCTCTTGGGAGGGAACTAGGTGTGTGTAGTGAGGCAGCAGATTAGAAGCAAGTCCCCTCTGAGAGGACCTAAATAAGAAAGGACCACAGAGGAAAGAGCAAGAAGAGACTCCCAGGAGAAGAGCATTTAGTGCATGAACCACCCACGTTGCACACCTTTGGAGCCCTCGAAGGCATCATTCTCCATTGCAAGGGGCTGCATGAATCAAATAGCACTTTATTGGGATAATTCAGGTCAACAGCCTGCTTTTACACACCTTGGGGCCAGATGCCTGTTGGTGCATAATGTGGGCCAACTCACAGCTGTAGGTGATTTTCATAAGTGATCTCTTCCCATGGATGGGGGCTCGGTGCTACCCCCATGATGCTGAATGCCTCTATTCAAGATCCCCAAAGTGTAAGAGGAGAACAGGACTAATGGGCTGCAAGTCATGTGGTTTGGAGAGAGAGGTGGCCTGGCACAGTGCTCTCAGAACTGGCTAGACACTGGGCCCCATCCTTCCGAGCTGGGATGCCTGTGATTCCAGGGAGATGGAAGCTGGGCAGAGCCCAAAGAGAGACCGGCGATTCTCCTTGGCCCACAGGACTGCTGCAGGGCCAATGTCTTTTTTCTGGAAATAACTCAGACAGGCAGAACCTACAACTTTTCCTTTGAATAAGAATTGAGTTTTCCAGGGAAGGACATTTAATAAGTTTCACTCAGGAAGTCTGTTACCAATAAAGACTTAACAAAGTTAATTAGACTAAACAGCAATTATCATGTCTCCTCATTGTTCAATTATCTGCTGAACTGGTGTTTCCTGATTAATTTTCTGATTAAAAGGTATTAAACTGAAAAGACCAGCAAACAGGCCCTGACAGGTTCCTAAAGAAGGAGGGAAGCTGCAGCTGCCTGTGTGGGACAGTGGGCCCTGGGGCTGCTGAGGCGGGGTTTCCCCTTCCCAGCCAGGGGCCAAGGGTGGGCAGGAGGCGCCAGTGAAGGGGGGTGGTGTCGTCCACCTGCATCCCCGTGGACATACCTGTTGTGGGCACCTCCACTCGGAGTCCTCTTTCCCCAAACCTTGACTTCCTCCTAGATGGAAAAGCCATCTTGGCAAAGGGCACCTGTAGGTGGGTGGCAGAAACCTGAGAGCCACCCTTAGTCTTCCTCGCTCCCCCCCGCCATGTCATCAACCCCCTCCTTAACCAGCTAAGAATGGAGTATAACCATTTCCTTACAGATATCCTTAGCTCCCTTCCTAGCAAAACCCGGATGCTGGCTAACCCTGTCCATTGGTCCTCCCCAAATCTACACCCAGGCCTCTGAGCATTGCTGGAGAAACCCTTATAATTCTGCTGATGGGCCTCACTTTGAATTCATGACCACAAAACTCTGGATGGACATCCGAGGCTGCCTAGCAATGCCGCGACCTTCCCCACTCTGAGATGGCAGTGTCCATCTGCTCAAACCCCTTCCCCTTCCTGTCAGCTGGTGACCTTGCCTAATACTTTGCTGGGCCACAGGGGCAATCAGACAAGAATTCCTGTGTCCTCCCATCGCCAAATTGACAAATCTCCTTCCATTACAATGGAAGACGTGTCCCTCCTCTTAACAGAGGCCGACCCCTCCGCACGGGCCAAGAGCCTGTTCCTTCTCACCTTCTCAAGGACTTTGTTTCTGTAAATATCCTCTCTCTTTCCTGCATCATCAGTTTCTCCCGTCTCAACTGGATCATTCCCATTAGCATACAAAATGCTGTAGTACCTCTCATCTTAAAAAGAAAAAAAGAAAAAAGAAAAACTCCCTTTGAACAGCACATATGTGCTGTAGCTATTCTTTTGAATGTCTGAGCCATTTCACGATCATAAAAGTGTAAAACAAAAGCTTTTTCCCTTAACCCCACGCCCCACCCCTGTGTTGCCCACTTTTCTGCTGTTCCTTGCAACAAAACTTCTTGAAGGACTTGTTTGGATTCACTGTCTTCAGTTCCATGTCTCCCATTCTCTCCTCCACACACCTAAACTTGGCTCCTGTCTTCTTACGCCACTGCGACTGCTCTTATCACCGTCGGCAACAACCTAGCTGTTGCCCAGTGCGATGGTCCTTTCTTTTCCGACCCACTTCTGCAGACACGTTGTTCTCTCACAATGGCTTCCCTCACTGCTGCTTTTCCGTCTGTCTTGTTCTCTCCTCCTCCTCTATGCAATGTCTAAACCCTGGGCTGCTGGGCCCTCTTTTTCTCCTCGTTCCATACTCTTTTTAGGTGATCTTATGAGACCCATGGCTTTCAACTTCTTCTATGAGTTGAGTGACTCACAAATTCGTATCTCCAGCCTAGATAGCTCCCTGGAGCTCCAATGTGAATTTCCAGCTTGGAAGTAAATATTTACACTTGGATGTTTAATAGACAAGTATAAGAAAAGGGGAAGAATCCCCCCATTTCTGAGAATGGTCTCTGCACAGGACACCCTCCTGGTCAATCAGTCATCTGACCCCCTGACTGTATCTGGCCCATGGCGCCAGCCTGCTCCGAGTTATGTCTTGTCAGAGCACTGCCGGAATGAGCCGCTTGGGCATCAGATGACTCATCTTTGACTTGGATTGACCTAAAGGGGAGAAGCGCCCCCTGGGGAAGCTGGTCAGTTAGGACCACCTGAGAGCCCAGGACATGTGGTGGTTTTCCTGTTGATCTCACCTGGGCTCACTCATTCAGCTGGGGCTGGTTGGTCCAGGGACCCTCAACTGGGACAGCTTGGCTCTGCTCTGTGTGGTCTCACCCTCCAGTGGACTGGCCTGGGGTGCTTCGCAGGGTGATTGGCAGGTCTTAATTTATAAAGGTGATGACACGGAGATGTCAGTGTCATGGAAAGAAGAATTTAATGTTACTCACAATTCCCTTGGAAAGGAGAGGACAGCATGCCACGCAGGGCCACAAGGGAAGCACCAGTGTCATTCAGGAGGCAGAAGCAGGGGCGAGGGAAGCCTGGACCACAGCCTGCACTGGGGTTCCTGCAGGAAGGCAAGGCAGGGCAGAGCAGACATCTTAGGATTGGCCGGTTTGAATAATTCCGGCAGGCTTTGGGGCATAGGGTCCCTCGTTGTCTGGCACTTGGTCCTGGGTTGATTTAGGGCAGGGGAAATATTGGCTTCGTGCATGAGAGTTAGGGGAAGGGGGTGGTTGGGGGTGTGGACTCAGGTTGGTTGGTTTTATGTGAAAGGTGTGCTCATGGACAAGCTAATTCCTAGAGATAGTAAATATTAATAGCAAGCAACCCAGAGAAGCCTCACTTCACCTGCTAACCAAAGTCATCTTTCCCTAGCTCTACTGACTGAAGTCCGTCTCTCATGCATTTTCCTGTGTTATTTGTCTTAATTATAATTGCTAATACTTACATAGTGTTACTATGGGCCAGGCACCATTCTAATCCCTGAATATACATTAACTCATTAAAGCCTCACAACCACGAGGCAGGTTCTATTA
>NW_012142523.1:3598519-3601327 GCF_000956105.1 Propithecus coquereli | reverse complement strand
AGGCTCTGGGCCCAATTCAGTCCTCGGGAAGGGGAAATTGCAGGAGCCCTTTTCAGGATTTAGTACCTCAAGGACTCAGTCCAATCTTGAACAGAAGCTCTCTTCTCAGTCCTGAAACCAAGCCCTAACTTTGTGCCCTTGCCATCTGGGGCTTATTTTGCATGTCCCTCTCTCCCCATCTTATGCTCTGGCCTTGTACCCTAGTCCTACTAGTATTGGGGCCTTACCTGGCTCATACCATTCTTGTGAGTTTGAGATCCTGTCTCTGAGCCAAGGGCCCTGGAACCTTACGTTTCCTTGCTCCCTGTTGAGTTCTTTGCATTTGCCATTTCCACTCACCTGCAGAAACACTTATGGTCTCCTAAACCTTCTGCGGCTAAACTTGCTTGAACAACTGTTCATTTGCTGGCTACTTGTTAGCCCTTCTCCAGATCCTGGGGCAGCACTGACATGGACTGACTTATTACGATCAGCTCTAGCTGGGCTCCCCTTCCCCTCCCAGCTTGTGTGCTGAGTCTTCAGGCTCCGGGCTTTCCTGGTGCCACCTCAACTCCTGCTCCTGAGTTCCAAGCTCCTCTTTTGATCGATCTCACATGAAAACTAACAAGGCTTAGACACAATTGCTTCACTCCTGATTGTGGCTGTATTGTTTAGTGCTACCCAGGTAGCAGCTTAAAATAATGAAAAGCTTTGTTTTTTCAGTATTATTGATTTACTATCAGTCATTAGTCCCCAAAGAGAAAATATCTGAAAGTGGACTCAGACTAAATCATAACAGGGGAGCATAGTAACAGCCCCGTGTTAAATGGAATAAAATATGATTGCACACTGTTATTTCTAAATTTATATCTAAGTAATCTAATGGATTGAGTTTTTAGGTGACCTGATTATATTTGCTCCTGACACAGCAGTTTTGGAGACAAATACATTTTCTCTGCTGAAGACTGGCTTGACGAGTATACATAAGGCTTAAGAAGCAACGATTTCATTTGTTTGTGCATTCATTAATTATTTCATTCATGCATGCATGCATGCGTTTTTGCTTTGTCCATTCTACCAAACACCCCCTGAGTGCCCAGCACATCCTAGACCCCAGGCTAGGTGTTAGAGATGAAGAGGTAAATAAACAGGGGTCCCAAGCTCAAGGAGCAACTATTCTAGAAGAAGAGGCAGATTATTACAATGCAACAGGTGTGGCAAGCAGCCTCCAAGATAGGCCCCAGTGGTCCCTGCCTCCTGGTGTTCATGCCCTGGTGTGTGATCTCTGCTCATGTGTGGTCTGGACCCAGGGAATCACTTCTAACAAGTAGAATACAGCAACAGTGATGAGATGTCTCTTCCGAGATTAGGTTTCAAAAAGACTGGCTTCTGTCTTTGGCCACCCTCCCCCTCTCTGGCTCGTTTGCTCTGAGGGAAGACTGCTGCCATGTTGTGAGCTCTTCTATGGAGAAGCCCATGTGGCAAGAGACTGATATCTCCAGCAATAGCCAGTGAGGACCCGAGGCCTGCCAATAGCCACACAAATGAGCTTGCAAGTGGATCCTCTGAGGCCTACCAACAGCTGCATGAGTGAACTTGGAAGTGGATCCTATCCTCTGTGATTGCCGCATTGTGGAGGGCTCGGAGCCAGATCCCCTGAGCCAAGCTACACCTGGATTCCTGACGCACCGAAACTGTGAGATAATAAACCTTTTTTGAGCTCCTAAGTTTTGGGGTAATTTGTTACGCAGCAATAGATAACTAATGTGACATGGTGCTTTGCTGGAGAGATGAACCATGTGCTGTAGAGAGGCAGGAGTGATCAAATCTGCACAAAGAAGTTGGGCAAGGCCTCCCCAAGGAGGGGAAGCTCCTCTAGCTAGAGAAGGTGGCTGTAGATAATTGGTGGTGACACATCACCCTCCCTTTTCCTTTTCTCTTATCACCATTGTACAATTTCCCAGCTCATCCCCTACAGTCCAAACAATCTTCGCCACGTTCCGTAGATCTGGGCTAATGCACTCGTTAACGGACTAAAAGAGATGCTGGTGGTCCCCCGCTCCCCACACCTCTCTTTCAGCCACAGAGAACTGGCTCTGGCCTGGCTATCTCATCCGGATCACTGGATCCCAATCTAGCTGCTTTTTCCCCAGAAGGGGCCTCAGGCATCCCATCTTGCATTTGCAAAGTCTCTGCTCAGCATAGCTTGGCACATCTCCCTGTGCTCTCCTCAATTAAAAATGACACAAAAGTAAAGGAGACACATAGCTCTTTGAAAAAGCTTCCAGATCCAAACTTTTTAATGAAGACAGAATATAAAGAGCCTGTCTTATCTCTCCGATGCGACTCCCATGTGCTGTAATCAAGCGGAATTAATTGAAAGCAATCAAGTAGCGAGTTGGCATGGGGGCCTGCGGCACCAGTCTTTCATCTTAACCACAAGAGTGCTGTCCCTGAGGGGGTGGGGCTGCAGGCAGGAGGGTTGGGTGGGCCCAGCACTTGAGGGAAAACCAGCTCACCCAACAAGCTTGCAGTGCTGGGGCATGACCCGGGCTGCCGGGGGACTTCAGTCTGACTCAGAGAAGCATTTCCACATTGCTGCGGGCAAAGTGCCCAGACCAGGGTTTCTCAGCCGTGCAGCCTGTGGACATTTCGTGCTGGATACTTCTTTGTTGTGAGGGCTGTCTTGTGTATTATGGGATGTTTAGTAGCATCCCTGGTGTCTACCCACTAGATGCCAGTAGCAACGCCTTCCCAATGTGACAACTGAAAATTGCCCCCAATTGGAGAACCATTGGCCCAGACTGGAGTTTCCTTCGATAAAAGTGC
>NW_012142523.1:3595440-3598317 GCF_000956105.1 Propithecus coquereli | reverse complement strand
TAAATTTTTGTTGAATAAATGAATGCATCTTCCAGGCCAATTTGTTGCCAAATCCTGTTGCCGTATTTCCTAAATATTGCTTAATTTTAGCACCTTTCTCCATCTTTCTACCATGTAAGAAGACAATCTCCTTCCTGGCCACCTGTACCATCCCCTGTAGACTCAATCTCACGTTCTCCAGTCTATGGCAGAGTTAGCAAGCTGAAACAAAAAGTTGGGCCACATGCTTCTGCCTAAACACCTCTCGTAGCTTCCAGTTATCACCACAGCAGACTACAGACTCACTGGAATGACCCATGAGGCCCTTCCTAATGGGGCTCTCTCCACTTCTTCACCAGATCCTACAACGCCAAACTCACCACAGTTCCCCAAACTTGCAGGCTTTTTCCCACATCCATGCCCATGTCTGGGGTGCCTTTCCTGTCTTTTTCCTGGCAGACTCTTATTTAACTTTTTTTTTTTTTTTTTGAGACAGTCTTGCTCTGTTGTCCCATATAGAGTGCCATGGCGTCATCATAGCTCACTGCAACCTCAAACTCCTGGGCTCAAGCGAACCTCTTGCCTCAGCCTTCCAAATAACTGGGACTACAGGTGCATGCCACCATGCCCAGCTAATTTTCTATTTTCAGTAGAGACGGGGTCTCACTCTTGCTCAGGCTGGTCTGGAACTCCTGAACTCAAGCCGTCTTCCCGCCCGGCCTCCCAGAGTGCTAGGATCACAGGTGTGAGCTATTACACCGGGCCCTCCCTTCTAACTTTTGAAACCCAATTTAAATGACCCTGGTTCACATTCATGGACACAGTTTGTAACACACTCCTTTATACCACAGATACTCATTTATTTATTCGTCCATCCATCTGTTCATTCATTCAGCAAACGTTTACCGGACCCAACCTTCAGAAGCTCAGACTCTGGGTCACAGAGTTGCAGAAAATTTTTTTTTTTTGCACTTATTCATCTGCATAGTTGTTTCCTCCTTTGCACTGAAAGCCTCATTTGGCTTTATATCCCTAATGCCTAGCTTAATAAATGTTTGTTGAATAAATGAAGATAATTATGAGACAAACAAGCACAGACTATTGAGGGATAATCCGAAGCAGACCTAATGCAGTCTGGCAGGATCAGGGAGGGCTTCCTGAGAGAGGTGATGTCTGAGCTGAGATTTGCTCATTTCTTCCCCTTTCCTCTCAAGATTGTGAGCTTCTTATAGGGCAAGGATTTTGTCTTATTCGTGTTTTTATCTGGGTCAGTATATAACATAATGCTTGACACATATTAGTTAGCTCAAGACATTCTTTTTCCAACTTCTAAAATTGTGACAAAATACACATAACATAAAATTTACCATATTTTTAAGTGTACAGTTAAGTGATATTAAGTATATTCATATTGTGTGACCATCACCACCAACCATCTTCACACCCCACGCATCTTGCAAAACAAGAAGTATTTTTGAACCTATGATCAAATCACTTTTCCCTGACTTCCCATTCCTGTGTGTCTACCCCATGCCCAGTTTTTAAGGCAGTTCAATAATTCAGGTTACTCACAGAATCTCGTCTAAAGTGAGGCCCGGCCACACTGTACACAACCAGACAACACAACATAGAAGTCTAACCAGGAGTGATCAGATTCAGACTGGAACCCAGGTGACATTTTGCCTTCAAGCTCTTCAGTAAGGATGCTCCCTTCCTTACCCCAGACCCAGGAGGGCTTTGTCTGATCACCTCTGCCACTGAGTTAGAATTCTGAACTGGTGCTTGAATCTGAGCCTAAGAGTTCTAATTGGAATCTGGAGGTTGATTAGTTGCATGCTCACCCCTTCCCCGGCTTCCGTCCTCCCAAGTGTTAACTGTGTAGGCATCTGTCTCCTCTGCCAAATTACCAGCTCCTTTGAGGCCAGAGACCGTACCTTGGGCATGTTTGTATTCCCTACGGTGCCTGCCACGTTGCAGGCAGGCATCAATAAAGGGATGTTAAATAAATAAATAACTCACACTGAACGATTTATCCTAATTAACTCCTTGGAAGTAGTTCCCTTAGGATGGATTCAATCTGTGGTTTCTCCCATCTTCTAAAAGGCTCACCCTTTATCTACACCAAACTATGGTCATTCTGGTTTCTACACAGTTGGTCTTCTCTTGCTGTGCCTGTGCAGGTCTCTCCATCTAAAACTAATGGCTTGCTTGACTCTGCACTCCAGAGCCCTCCTTGTCTCCCAGCTTGATTTCTGGGCATGCAGGTTTAGTCTTATTGACCCCTGGAAGTAATATTGGGGTGGGACTGAGATAAGATAGTGTGATGGTGGTAGGCTGGGAAGTCGGGACAACCCGAGGGTGTTCTATGCATAGGAAACCCATGTGGTGCTTAAGTCAACTAGCCTTGGCCATGAGGGGCCGCCTTTGCCTTACCTGTATTGGCGGCAGTGACCTAAAATGTCTGTGAGTGGAATCAGAAGAAGGGCGGAGAGATAATTTACCATGATGCTTACAGCTGAGCTGGCTTAGATCACCCACCAGGATTTTTCCTCCTGGGAAGTTTCCTTTGAGCTCCCTTACCTAATCTCATGGCTCGAAGAGAGAATATCCATAAAATGGCCACACCCGTGTTTGCTTGACCCCTCTGGGGGTCCCATTCAGTGGGACTGTGGTCCAGTGAGCTGGCCCTGAACTTGAGCACAGCGGAGCACCTCTTCTTCAGGGGTCTGGGAACAAGGTGGCTGGGAAGGCACAGATTCCTTGATCTTTCCCTAAAACCCAGCACCCCCTTCCCACCAACTCTAGGCTCTGGGCCCAATTCAGTCCTCGGGAAGGGGAAATTGCAGGAGCCCTTTTCAGGATTTAGTACCTCAAGGACTCAGTCCAATCTTGAACAGA